>NC_057813.1:363197962-363201461 GCF_018294505.1 Triticum aestivum
TGATGACGATGGTGATGATTTCCCCCTCCCGGAGGGAAGTTTCCCCGGCAGAACAGCTCCGCCAGAGCCCTAGATTGGTTCCGCCAAGGTTCTGCCTCGTAGTGGTGGAGTTTCGTCCCGTAAGCTTGCTTATGATTTGTTCAGGGTAAAAGCCTTCATATAGCAGAAGATGGGCACCGGAGGGCCACCAGGGGGCCTAGGAGACAGGGAGGCACGCCCAGTAGGGGTGGGCGCGCCCCCACCCTCCTGGCCAGGGTGTGGGCCCCCTCTGGTGTTTTCTTCGCTCAATAATTCTTATTAATTCCAAAATTAACTTTCGCAGAGTTTCATGATTTTTGGAGCTGTGCAGAATAGGTTTCTAATATTTGCTCCTTTTCCAGCCAGAATTCCAGCTGCCGGCATTCCCCCTCTTCATGGTAAACCTTGAAAAATAAGAGACAATAGCCATAAGTATTGAGACATAATGTATAATAACAACCCATAATGCAATAAATATTGATATAAAAGCATGATGAAAAATGAACGTATCATTACCATTGATCCTCAGACATACAACTTGGCCCCCCTACCCGAGATCTGCCGGTTTTGACACTGACATTGGTGCTTTCATTGAGATCTCTACTGTGTTGTCAACAGAAGGATTGATGGCGCGCCTGTTCATCAATGATGATACTGTGTCCAGGGAGACTTTTCTCCTCAGACATGTCTTCATGTTCGGCGGCTTCATACTATGTGCCGACTCGGCCGATCGCCTTGAGCAGATTGACAGCTACGCCCCTGGTCACCAGATCAGGTTCGGGAACTTGAATTACGTCACCGATATCCGAGGGGATCTGATTTTTGAGGGGTTCACGGCCCTGACTACTGATCCCCGCCGTCATGAAGAGGGGCCCTCGGATCTGCTACCAGACCCCATCCAGGGGTCAAAGCTCACACCTGCCCCGGCCTTAGATCCAAGGCAGATCACGTTTTCCGATGACGGGAGGATCGACCCTGCCTGACTCTCTCCTATCATGGAGCTCTTAGCTGGAGACCCAGATGCGATCGCACCTTTGGTAACCCCGGAATCAGACGAGACTCTCCCAGTCATCGGAGAGCCGGACTCGCCTCTGGAGGATAACTCCGAACTGTTGAGGTTGGCGCCCCCGGACTCGATCAAGTGTCTGGCCCCGCAGATCCGCAGACTCCCATCCAGCTTTCGCTTTTAGACGAAGTACTAGGCTTAATACAATCTCTCACCATTACAGAAGCTTCACCTCCGAACTACACCCAACACAGGTTGGGGGCTGAGGTCGGTGAAGTTTTCACCCCACCCATCACCCACTTAATAGCCACTATCGAGGATTTAACTGACATGCTAGACTACGCCTTCGAAGACATCGACGGCATGGACGATGGTGTGGACGTCAAGCAAAGCCAAAACCCGCCTACTATAGGGCGTTGGACGGCCACTTCTACCTATGATGTATACATGGTGGACACTCCTGAGGAAAAGGACGACGATGGCATTCAAGATCCAGGCAAGGACAAGCCCGTTGACGAATCACCAAATCACCGGCGTTAGTGGCGCCGCTCACGATCGTGTCAGGCAAAGGATAGCACTACCGGTACCAGAGATAACCCTGGACAACGCTGAAGACCACCTGATACGTCTCCAACGTATCTATAATTTTTGATGTATTCATGCCATGTTTATAATATTTTTACATGGTTTTGGTATGATTTGATTAGAAGTAACCCGGACTGATGATGTTTTCAGCAGAACTACAATGGTGTTGCTTTTGTGCAGAAATAGAAGTTCTAGGAATGCGCTGAAAATCAATAGAGATTTTTTCTGGAAAATATAAAAAAAATACTAGAACGAAGAATTACCAGAGGGGAGGCCCGTGGGCCCCACAAGGGTGGAGGGCGTGCCCCTGTGCCTCGTGGACTCTCCATGGGGCCCCCTGACTTATTCTCAACGCCAACCTCTCCTATAAATCCCCAAACCTCTAGAACATAACCTAGATCGGGAGTTCTGCTGCCGCAAGCCTCTGTAGCCACCAAAAACCAATTAGGACCCTGTTCCGGCACCCTGCCGGAGGGGGAATCATCACTGGTGGCCATCTTCATCATCCCAGCACTCTCCATGACGAGGAGGGACTAGTTCACCCTCGGGGCTGAGGGTATGTACGAGTAGCTATGTGTTTGATCTTGATGTCTACTACACAACCTTCTTCTTGTAGACGTTGTTGGGCCTGCAAGTGCACAGGTTTGTAGGACAGTAGCAAATTTCCCTCAAGTGGATGACCTAAGGTTTATCAATCCGTGGGAGGCGTAGGATAAAGACGGTCTCTCTCAAACAACCCTGCAACCAAATAACAAAGAGTCTCTTGTGTCCCCAACACACCCAATACAGTGGTAGATTGTATAGGTGCACTAGTTCGGCGAAGAGATGGTGATACAAGTGCAATATGGATAGTAGATATAGGTATTTGTAATTTGGATTTATAAAAGCAGCAAGGTAACTAATGATAAAAGTGAGCGTAAACGGTATTGCAATGATAGGAAGCAAGGCCTAGGGTTCATACTTTCACTAGTGCAAGTTCTCTCAACAATAATAACATAGATAGATCATATAACAATCCCTCAACATGCAACAAAGAGTCACTCCAAAGCCACTAATAGCGGAGAACAAATGAAGAGATTATGGTAGGGTACGAATCCACTTCAAAGTTATCCTGTCTGTTCTATCTATTCAAGAGTTCGTAGTAAAATAACATCAAGCTATTCTTTCCGCTCAATCCATCATAGAGTTCATATTAGAATAACACCTTAAGACACAAATCAACCAAAACCCTCATGTCACCTAGATACTCCATTGTCACCTCAAGTATCCGTGGGTATGATTATACGATATGCATCACTCAATCTCAGATTCATCCAACCAACACAAAGTACTTCAAAGAGTGCCCCAAAGTTTCTACCGGAGAGTCAAGAAAACGTGTGCCAACCCCTATGCATAGGTTCATGGGCGGAACCCGAAAGTTGGTCACGAAAACATACATCAAGTGGCTTGTGATATCCCATTGTCACCACAGATAAACACGGTAAGACATACATCAAGTGTTCTCAAATCAAAGACTCAATCCGATAAGATAACTTCAAAGGGGAAACTCAATTCATCACAAGAGAGTAGAGGGGGAGAAACATCGTAAGATCCAACTATAATAACAAAGCTCGTGATACATTAAGATCATGCCATAGAGAGAACACGAGAGAGAGAGATCAAACACATAGCTACTGGTACATACCCTCAGCCCCGAGGGTGAACTACTCCCTCCTCGTCATGGATAGGGCCGGGATGATGAAGATGGCCACCGGTGATGGATTCCCCCTCCGGCAAGGTGCCGGAATGGGCTCCCGAGAGGTTTTTGGTGGCTACAGAGGCTTGCGGCGGCGGAACTCCCGATCTATCTTGATATTTGATGGTTTTAGGGTACGTAGGCTTATATAGGCG
>NC_057813.1:363201739-363208525 GCF_018294505.1 Triticum aestivum
GTAGGGGGGAGCCCCCTATCTCTTGGCCTCCTCGAGGGTCTTATGGCGTGAACTCCAAGTCTCCAGGATGATATTCTTCCAAAAAATCACGCTGCCGAAGGTTTCATTCCGTTTGGACTCTGTTTGATATTCCTTTTCCTCGAAATACTAACACAGGCAATAAAACAGCAATATGGGCTGGGCCTCCGGTTAATAGGTTAGTCCCAAAAGTAATATAAAAGTGTATAATAAAGCCCATAATCATTCAAAACACATAACAATATAGCATGAGTGCTTCATAAATTATAGATACATTGGAGACGTATCAGCATCCCCAAGCTTGATTCCTACTCGTCCTCGAGTAGGTAAATGATAAAAGAAAGAATTTATGAAGTGTGAATGCTAGAAGGTGCACAAGTTTGATCAATGATAATTTCAATCACCTTTTCTAGCATGATAATATGTCATAACAATAGTTCATCTCATAAAACTTCTCACGATAAAGCAACAAGCAATTCACATGTCAAAGCATAGACCATATACTTTTCTTGAAAACTAGCAAACTTCATTCTCAGTCATCAAACAATTGCAATTCATCTTATTTTTAGGAATACCAAACTCCACATACTCAACTATCATATAGCCTTCTACAATTGCTAACACTCACGCAATACTAATGGTTATGGAGTTTTAATCGGACACTGAGAAAGATAGGGGCTTATAGTGTTGCCTCCCAACATATTTACCTTTGGGTGATGTCAACAATAATAGTTCATGCTAACTTACATCCAATTGGATATATATATATATATCAGGATCACCCCAACACAAAGTGCTTGCCAAAGGATAAAATGAAAAAGGGAAAGGTGAATATCACCTTGACTCTTGCATAAAGTAAAAGACATAAGGTAAAAGATAGGCCCTTCGCAGAGGGAAGCAGAGGTTGTCATGCGCTTTTAGGGTTGGATGCACAAAATCTTAATGCGAATGAACGTCACTTTATATTGCCACTTGTATATGGACCTTTATTATGCAGTCCGTCGCTTTTATTGCTTCCATAACAAGATCGTATAAAGCTATTTTCTTCACACCAAAAGATCATACATATTTAGAGAGCAATTTTTATTGCTTGCACCGATGACAACTTACTTGAAGGATCTTACTCAATCCATAGGTAGGTATGGTGGACTCTCATGGCAAAACTGGGTTTAAGGATATTTGGAAGCACAAGTAGTATCTCTACTTGGTGCAAGGAATTTTGGCTAGCATGAGGAGGAAAGGCAAGCTCAACATGTTTGAATGATCCATGACAATATAATTTAACTGAGATGTTGGCAAACATAACCCATTACGTTGTCTTCCTTGTCCAACATCAACTCTTTAGCAAGTCATACTTAATGAGCGCTCCCAACTATAAAAGATGTCTAGGATAGTATATTTATATGTGAAATCTCTCTTCCTTCAATATTCTTTCATGAATTTTTCAAATGACCAATACAATGCTTGCTAACCTTCAATTAATTTATGACCTCTTCTTCTTAGATGTGCAGTCATTACTCCCCATGGGATAAGCAAATGAGGCATATAAAATTTCAGATTTATGACATTCAACTCATTCAACCATTTACTCATAGGATATAAGTGAAGCACACGAGTAAACGAAAAACTAATCCAAAAAGATATAAGTGAGGATCAATGAGTAGCTAAATAATTATGTAACTATGTGAAGACTCTCTCTCATTAAAGAATTTCAGATCTTGGTATTGTATTCAAACAACAATCAAAACAAAATAAAATGACATTGCAAGGATAGCACAACTCAAGTGAATAGGCTCAACAGATACTAACCGATAGTTGTTGAATAAGAAAGGTGGGATGCCTACTGGGGCATCCCCAAGCTTGAACTTTTGTGTCTCCTTAGTTCCTCTCATATCATGGTTTCTCTTTTTATCAAAAGCTTCATCTACAGCAAACTCAACAAGAACTCGTGAGATAGGTTAGTTTAAACCAATGCAAAACCTTATCATTTTCTACTGTAACAAATCACTAAAATTATTATTCCACATTGAATACTAAATGTCTCTGCATATTTAATACTCCTATCCTCAAATAGAATCATTAAACAAGCAAACATATGCAAACAATGCAAACATAACAGCAATCTGCCAAAACAGTACAGTCTGTAAAGAATGCAAGAGTATAAAAACTTCCCTAACTCCACAAATTATGAGAAAAATAATACGCTGTAGAAGATTTATCAGAGCTCAATATGGAAAACGTTTCAACATTATATCATTCTCTAACTTTTCTAGGGAATTTTTGCAATAGCGGTAAACTTTCTGTTTTCAAACAGCAACATGTATACTAGCAAAATAAGCAAGGTAAAGGCTATCCTTGACATTTTATTGAAACTAAAGATGCAAAACATTATTCTAAATAACATCAAGCAAACACTAACAAAAGTAAATGACGCTCCAAGCAAAACACATATCATATGGCGAATAAAAATATAGCTCCAAATAAAGTTACCGATGAACGAGGACGAAAGAGGGGATGCCATCCGGGGCATCCCCAAGCTTAGGCTCTTGGTTGTCCTTGAATATTTCCTCGGGGTGCCTTGGGCATCCCCAAGGTTAGGCTATTGCCACTCCTTATTCCATAGTCCATCGAATCTTTACCCAAAACTTGAAAACTTCACAACACAAAACTCAACAGAAAACTCGTAAGCTCCGTTAGTATAAGAAAATAAAACCACCACTTAGGTACTATAATGAACTCATTATAATATTGGTTTCATATCTACTGTACTCCAACTTATCTATGGTTCATACCACTTAATACTAGCCATAGATCCATCAAAATAAGCAAACAACACACAGAAAACAGAATCTGTCAAAAACAGAACATTCTGTAGTAATCTGTATCAAACGTATACTTCTGGAACTCCAAAACTTCTACCAAATTATGAAGTCCTAAGCAATTTGTGTACAAATCCAGAGAAGAAAGAATCAGATCAGAAGCACATTTCTGTGAATTAACAAAACTAGTTTACTGGGTGCAAAAGTTTCTAATTTTCAGCAGGATCAACACAACTATCACCGTAAGCTATCCTAAAGGTCTTACTTGGCACTTTATTGAAACAAAAGCTATAAAACATGATTAATACAGTAGTATAATCATGTCAACACACAAAAACAGTAAGGATAAATATTGGGTTGTCTCCCAACAAGCGCTTTTCTTTAATGCCTTTCTAGCTAGGCATGATGATGACAATGATGCTCACATAAAAGATAAGGATTGAAACATAACGGGAGCATCATGAAGCATATGACTAGCACATTTAAGTCTAACCCACTTCCTATGCATAGGGATTTTGTGAGCAAACAACTTATTGGAACAATAATCAACTAGCATAGGAAGGTAAAACAAGCATAGCTTCAAAATTTTAAGCACATAGAGAGGAAACTTGATATTATTGCAATTCCTACAAGCATATATTCCTCCCTCATAATAATTTTCAGTAGCATCATGAATGAATTCAAAAATATAACCAGCACCTAAAGCACCCTTTTCATGATCTACAAGCATAGAAAATTTACTACTCTCCACATAAGCAAAATTCTTCCCATTCAGAATAGTGGGAGTATCATAAGAGACTTGAACACTAAAAATTGTTTCCACATTAAAAGAGTAATGTTCAGAAAAAGGGTAATCATAATCATGACAATATTTGTAAATATAATCATCACTACTTTTTATAGCATAAGTTTCATCACAATAATCATCATAAGTAGCAACTTCGTTCTCATCATAATCGATTGAAACCTCTCCCAAGATAGTGGAATCACTAAATAAAGTTGACACTCTTCCAAATCCACTTTTGTATTCATCACAATAAAATTAAACATCCTCCAAAATAGTGGGATCACTACTTCCTAAAGTTGACACTCTTCCAAACCCACTTTCATCAATATAACCATCATAAATAGGAAGCATGCTATCATCATAACAACTTTGCATATCAAAACTTGGGATGCTAAAAATATCATATTCATAAAACATAGCATCCCCAAGCTTGGGACAAAAATTAATTTCAGCAAATATATTCTCAAATATTTCATACTCATCAAACATAGCTTCCCCAAGCTTGGGCCCTTTCATATCATAAGCATAATCAGTCTCATCATTAAAAATATGGATAGCACCAATAGTAAAGCAATTATCATCATCACAATGAGTAGTAGGAGCAACAACATTTGGGAGGGATACCTTTTTACCTTTGTTGCTCCTTCTTTTATTTTTATTCTTCTCATTATATGTGGGGTCAACCTTCCTCTTTGATCTCCTTATTGATGAGATTGGTTGAATAGAAAGCTCCTCCTCGTTACCTCATTCATGATAAGAAATAATAGGAGGATATTGGGAAGTCTCTTCCCTTTCATTAGTATTCTCATCATCTTCTATTTGCTTTCTTTTCTTTATGTAATTGGCAATATAAGGATTTTCAATGCAATTCTCCGCACAATACAAATAAATCTTCTCTAGATCAAAATCAAGAAATATATCAAGATTAAATTGTGGAATACCCTCAGTTATACGTTTCATTTCTTCATACCCCAAAAGAAGACTAAGCTCTTTATGATGCCCAAGGGTAATCAAGTTATCACAATTTTTTGACACGATGCGATCATGAACAGTTTACATTGGAGATCTATATGACCACGTTCATTGCAAAGTTCACAAGGGGCACGAAAAATATTAAATTTTTCAGCACAAACATCAAGACTTTCTTGCAACCTTTTAGTCTCTAAATACTTATTCCTCTTGCAATATATATCTTCTCTATTAGGTGTGTTCATGCAAACATGCACTCCACAAAAGTTGACATGCTTATGAGAGATATTTTCATCATGACTAGAGCAATCATCATTAGTACTATGGATATTCAAAGTGTTCATACTAACAACATTGCAATCATGCTCATCATTCAAAGATTTAGTACCAAGCATTTTAATGCATTCTTCTTCTAGTAATTGAGTACAATTTTCCTTTCCATCATACTCATGAAAGATATTAAAAAGACGAAGCGTACGAGACAAACTTAACTCCATTTTTTGTAGTTTTCTTTTATAAACTAAACTAGCGATAAAACAAGAAACAAAAAGATTCGATTGCAAGATCTAAAGATATACCTTCAAGCACTCACCTCCCCGGCAACGGCGCCAGAAAAGAGCTTGATGTCTACTACACAACCTTCTTCTTGTAGACGTTGTTGGGCCTGAAAGTGCATAGGTTTGTAGGACAGTAGCAAATTTCCCTCGAGTGGATGACCTAAGGTTTATCAATCCGTGGGAGGCATAGGATGAAGATGGTCTCTCTCAAACAACCCTGCAACCAAATAACAAAGAGTCTCTTGCATCCCCAACACACCCAATACAGTGGTAGATTGTATAGGTGCACTAGTTCGGCGAAGAGATTGTGATACAAGTGCAATATGGATAGTAGATATAGGTATTTGTAATTTGGATGTATAAAAACAGCAAGGTAACTAATGATAAAAGTGAGCGTGAACGGTATTGCAATGATAGGAAGCAAGGCCTAGGGTTCATACTTTCACTAGTGCAAGTTCTCTCAACAATAATAACATAGATAGATCATATAACAATCCCTCAACATGCAACAAAGAGTCACTCCAAAGCCACTAATAGCGGGGAACAAACGAAGAGATTATGGTAGGGTACGAAACCACCTCAAAGTTATCCTTTCTGTTCTTCTATTCAAGAGTTCGTAGTAAAATAACATAAAGCTATTCTTTCCGCTCAATCCATCATAGAGTTCATACTAGAATAACACCTTAAGACACAAATCAACCAAAACCCTAGTGTCACCTAGATACTCCATTGTCACCTCAAGTATCCGTGGGCATGATTATACGATATGCATCACACAATCTCAGATTCATCCAACCAACACAAAGTACTTCAAAGAGTGCCCCAAAGTTTCTACCGGAGAGTCAAAAAAATGCGTGCCAACCCCTATGCATAGGTTCATGGGCAGAACCCGCAAGTTGGTCACCAAAACATAGATCAAGTGGCACGTGATATCCCATTGTCACCATAGATTAACACGGCTAGACATACATCAAGTGTTCTCAAATCAAAGACTCAATCCGATAAGATAACTTCAAAGGGGAAACTCAATTCATCACAAGATAGTAGAGGGGGAGAAACATCTTAAGATCCAATTATAATAACAAAGCTCGCGATACATCAAGATCGTGCACTACAAAAAAAAGACACATCCGTGACATTTTGGGCCGAACGAATTTTTTTCTGTCATACATATGACACTTCTATGACGATAATTGTGACAAAACCCGGTATCATCATATATGTGGTGGCATCCTACTTCTATGAAAAAAAATCATGACAGAAAATGGGCTTTTCATCCTGGGCGGGCCGGAGACGCAGCTGCATGACATTCTTTGGGCCGTCCATGACGGAAAAAACCATGGTAGAAGCGAGGGGGAGGAAAATTTCGGGGAGTTGCTGGTTACGGTGGGAGGTCGGGGGCTGAGCGATGCGCATTTCTCTCGTACGTACGCGTGTGTGTGCGAGGCGTTGGCTCTAACTGAAGCCGAGAAAGGCGTTGGGCTCTAACTGAACCCGAGCGATTGCACTGCAGGCTACGCATTACTGAACCCGAGCGATCGATCGATGGCTGTTAACTGAACCCGATGTAGCGATTCCTTCGCTACAGCTGCTAACTGAAGCCAATCGATGTTGCCTCTGGGATGAACAGTGAGCG
>NC_057813.1:363208927-363219074 GCF_018294505.1 Triticum aestivum
TTGCCTCTGGATGAACAGGAACCCGTGGTGTGGAGGGCTGGATGAACAGTAGACGATGGAGGGGTGGCCGTGGAGGGGTGGTTGAATAGGACCCCGTGGTATGGAGGGCTGGATGAACAGTAGACGGTGGAGGGGTGCCCGTGGAGGGGTGGTTGAACAGTAGCCAGTGGAGTAGCACGCGGTGGAGGCTGGATGAACAGGAGCCAGTGGAGGCTGGAGGAGGTTGACGGTAGCCCGTGGAGGCTGGAGGAGGTCGACGGTGGAGATGAACAGTATCCCGTGGAGTCTCGTTTTGCGCTACGCCACACCCTTCCCCCCCGTTTCGACCGTAGCGCTCCAACACAAGTCTGTTTCGTCCGTTTTGCGGTACGCCACACCCCTCCCGATCAACAGGACCCCCGTTTCGACCGTAGGAGGTCCGTTTCGTCCATTTTGCGGTAGCCACACCCCTCCCGATCAACAGGACCCCCGTTTCGACCTTAGGAGGTCAGTTTCCTCCGTTTTGCGGTACACCAGGCCCCTTCCGATCAACAGGACCCCGTTTCGAACGTGGCCGGTCGAACACAAGGCCGTTTCCTCCCTTGTGTGGTACGTCAGGCCTCGTTTCCATCGCCTGTTCCGTCCAAGCCCTCCCGATGAACACGACCACGCATTCCATTCCGACCCAGTCGGTTGGCTCCCCATGAACACGATGACGATGTTGTTTCTCCGTTCCGACCCTGCCATGTACGTATGCGCGAGTAGGCATTCGAGACCCTGCCCGTATGTACGCACGTGGCCGTATTTTCTTTCTTGCACCATCGCCGCTCTATGTACGTGTACATGCTACGTGCGCGCCTCTACTACGACACGTGCGCGCCTCTACATCTACGACACGTGCGCGCCTCTACATCGACCAGTATGTACGTACACGTTCGCGACCAGAATGACAACGCTACATACGCTTCGACCAGGTGGGTCCCGACTATTAGGCACTTCCTTGTGTGCGAAGATGTAGCTGGTGGGTCCCAGCAGTCAGGGGGCGAATCATTTTTTTTGCCCGGACGCACTTCCTTGCGTGCGAAGGTGTAGCTGGTGGGTCCCAGCAGTCAGGGGGGAAACTTTTTTTTCGCGAAATATGGTGGCCCGTTCGGTGGGTCCCTGCTGTCAGGTGGAGGAATAATTATTTTGCACGTAATAAGGAGGCACTTCCTTGCTGCGGCCGTGGACCCAGCTGTCAGCCTCTCCACGTATAGTCCATGTCCGATGGAAGCCGTTCCTTGGCCACATTGACCACGCCGCGCCGAGAGCACTAGGGCGGTGGATGACGGCGAGGCCTAGGAAGGGGACGACGCGGAGCCGGAGAAGACGCGGCAGTGGATGCCCACGCGTAGAGGAGTACGAGGGTTCACTGGTTCGCTGCGGTGTGAGGTTGCCGTCGCCGCAGAATAACAGGGGGTGTGGGTGAGTAGAGGGATGGCCTGGCCAGTGGTGGGAGTAGTAGGGGGCGGTGAGGCCTCCGCCTCATCGCAGCCGGCCACGGGAGGCAGGAGCACGAGGCACGACCGGCGCTGGTTTGGGCGGCTAGAGCAAGAAGACCAGAGGTTGAAGAAGCACTACGGCAGTTGGATGGACATCGTACGGTCAATGGAGCTAGAATCATGCATATTGACTAAGTTGACAAAGCCGTCCGTCCCCGTCAACTTAGTAGGCCCACAAGTCAGCCTGCCACTATACTGGGTCCCAACTAATAGGGGGGAGTATTCATTTTTTTTGTGCGTAATAAGGAGGCACTTCCTTGCGTGCGAAGATATAGCTGGTGGGTCCGAGCTGTCAGCGGTGGTAACGTTTTTTTCGTGAAATATTGAGGCCCTTTCAGTGGGTCCCTGATGTCAGGTGGAGAAATCATTATTTTGCGCGTAATAAGGAGGCATTTCCTTGCGTGCGGCCATGGACCCAGCTGTCGGCCTCTCCACGTACAATCCACTTCAGATGCATGTTGGTTGTTGACCACGTTGACCAGGCCGCGCTGAGAGCACCAGGGCGGTGGACGACGGTGAGGCCTAGGAAGGGAACGACACGGAGGCAGGGAAGACTCCACAGTTGTTTCCCACGCGTAGGTATGACTTAACGAGGGTTTACTGGTTCGTCTGCTGTCGCCGGAGAATAACGGCAGGTGTGGGTGAGTAGAGGGATGGCTAGGCCAGCGATGGCAGTACGGTGGGGCGGTGAGGCCTGCGCGGCAGCACAGCCGGCCGCGGGGAGGAGGGAGCAGGCAGTCCCGCCGGCGCTTGTTTGAGCGGCTGGAGCAGGAAGAGCATAGATTGAAGAAGCACGACGGCCGTTGGATGGCCATCCAACAGTCACTGCTTGTGCGTCAACCTTTTTTTTAGGAAAGCCTCAAATCTGTGGAAAACAGCATACAGCCCATCTGCCATTATTTCTAATAATTTACAGCCCATTTGCTAATTCTTAAGGTTTTGTTTGGAGCCCATGTTATTTTTGTTAGCATTACAGCCCACATTGTGGCCACGGTTAAAATATTATACGAAATTTTGCATATTTCGGTGCGGTCCGAACTGTTTTTAATCCCGAAATTTCGACTCACATTCAAACTGATTTTAAAAATAAATGTATATCAATATAAAATCCGACAAATTCTCCACGCATAAAAATTAATGTAATTTAAAATCTCGAAATGAAAAATAGATATTTGAAACTAATTGCCGGTTTGATGTGTTTTAAAAATGTACAACCCATTTCTCATTACTGATAGGCCATTTTCTCGGCCAGCCGAATGAAGCTCTCCTCGTCTTGAAAGATTTGCAGCCCAACAGGCATGACAAAGCGACTTACTTGGGAAATCACAAAAAACTGGGCTGTGGCCTTGGACCCAGCTGTCAGCCTCTCCACGTACAGTACTCTTCCGATGGAAGTCGGTCGTTGACCACATTGACCACGCCGTGCCGAGAGCACCAAGGCGGTGGATGACGACGAGGCCTAGGAAGGGGACGACGAGTAGCCGGGGAAGACGCATCAGTGGATGCCCACGCGGATAGGAGTACGAGGGTTCACTGGTTCGGCTGCGGCGTGAGGCTGCTGTCGCCGCAGAATTACAGGGGGTGTGGGTGAGTAGAGGGATACCCTGGGCCAGCGGTGGGAGTAGTAGGGGGCGGTGAGGCCTCTGCGGCATCACAGCCGGCCACGAGAGGCAGGAGCACGCGGCACGACCAGCGCTGCTTTGGGCGGCTGGAGCAAGAAGACCAGAGGTTGAAGAAGCACTATGGCCGTTGGATGGACATCATGTGGTCACTGGAGCTAGAATCGTTCATATTGACTAAGTTGAAAAAGCCCTCCGTCCTCGTCAACTTAGTAGGCCCACAAGTCAGCCACCCACTATGGTGGGTCCCAGCTAGTAGGGGGTATTCATTTTTTGGTGCGTAATAAGGAGGCACTTCCTTGCGTGCGAAGATATAGCTTGTGGGTCCGGCCTATCAGCGGGGGGGGGGGGGTTCGTGAAATACAGAAGCCCTTCCCACGTACAGTGCACGTATAGTGCGTAATAAGGAGGAACTTTCCTTGCGTGCGACCATGGACCTCGTGGGTCACAGCCGTCAGGCCCTCCACATACAGTCCTCTTCCGATGACTCTCGTATGTTGACCACGCCCACGCCAAGTGCACCGAGGCCGTGGACGACGGCAAGGCCCCATACTAGAACGACCCGGAGATGGGGAAGACGCGGCAGTGGAGTCACAGACGGAGAGGAGTGGGAAACTTGACTGGTTCGGGTGCAGGGTGGGCCTACACTTGGCAGAGAATAACAGGAGGTGCGGAGTGGAGGGATGGCCTGGCCGTCGACGGGGTAGCGTTTCGCTGAGGAGCGCAAAATAACGCAGCTGGACGCCGAAGGCTGGAGCAGGCGGTTCCGGCAGCGCTGGGGGAAGAAGATGAGAGATTGAAGAAGAATGTCGGCCATTGGATGTAAATCCAACGCCTTCTTAAGCTTCGACCTACTAGCCCACATGTCAGCCAGTCCATTTGGTTTTTAGTCCATTTGGTGGGCTGGGTGAAACAATGATGTAGCATCTATGCAGCCCGTTTAAATTCCATTTGCATTTTTCTCGAAATCTGCGGACTTGCTGGGCTGGGTGAAAATATCATGTTGGGCTAGACGGAGAAATGTTATAAAAACATAAACACATGATTGCACGTTAGTAAAATCTTTGCAAGCTTATGCACGCAATCACTAGGAGTTAACTTGGCAAGTTATATATAAACAATTATTATTATTATTTTGTAAGAACTTTCAACTTACGAAATAAAATATCATTTTAATTTGATGAGTTAATAATACGTGGGGTATTATAATTTTTTACGCTAGACGTGGGATAGTTGAGTTGGTTCTAGGGGAAAGTACTAGGACAAAACTCAGTTTACATCGAAAAAGAAAGTGGGAGAAAATTCAGAGACCTGCTGGGTCCACCTGAGGAGAGGAATATGTTGGGAGGAAGGAGATTCAAAGCACGGCAGCCGAGTGAACTAGTTTTTTTATGGACAAGTGAACTAGTTTACATACATTGGCAAATAGCCACTAAAAAGCAATCAGGTTAATGGGTTCTTAAAAGAAATATTTCGGACAAAACAGATAATTACGACACATAGGCTAATGCATGAAACACTCATATGATAAAGGTGCTTATAAACAGATAAAGTACAACATCTAGACCTTCCTGGCACGCTTGATCATGACGCTGCGGCTGTCCGTGTACTCGTCGGTTACGGGAAGCAGACACGCCCTCATGTCCAAGATCTGCCTGTACATGTCGTAGCATGCGTATGCGTCCTTGGCCGCATAGGTTATGTAGGCTAGATTCAGAGGTACCTCCCACGTGTTCAGGTCGTCTTCTTTCATGTTGGCGTATCAGGGGTCGATGATGGTCTCAGCGAGGTCAACCACGGAGTCTCTCCTGCCCGTTGCTGATGATCTTGTATGGCTTTTGGATGTTAACAAGCTTGTTGCACCAGATGGCCGAATCGTTGCATTCTTCCTTCTCTCCACCGTAGCAAAGGTGCAGTCGGCGCTGCTGATGAAACGGGCGAATGCTCCAGAACCTGGTGCGGCCATAGGACTGAGGCGAGGCAGAGCTTCACCGAGTCCATATTATTGCTGTACATCACATTCAACTTGGTGCAGCCATAGGACTGAACGGCGAACTAACTACTTGCTGAAGTCCATATCCAGCAGGCTCACCCCTCGGATCGCCAATGGAGTCTCTTCGAGTGAACGAGTGTGTAGGCGGCGGCAGCAGTTCGTTTTTCAGCTCTTGGGGAACTAGATTCAACAGTAAGCTAAGTCTGTACAGGCGACAACAGTTACTACCCCTCCCTCATCCGCTGCACGCCCGGCAGAAGATGCACCCTCGGTGCATTCAAACGCCTCCATTAAGAAACCTACTCCGCCCACACGTCGGTTCACGAGCGGGTCTGTATTGGTACTGTAAGAACAGGAGTTAGTGGTCACTTTACTTAAATTTAATAAGCTTTAATAGAAATTTATACTTAAAACAAGCAATGCATTGGCTCGTTCTATCAGTGCCACGGGATGAACATGCACAACAATTAGAATTATTATTCTCAGGACGCACACGATCAGCATATTTGTCGCACTTTCACAAAGATAATACTACCAAGTTTGAACTGTTTGTTATGGTTGCTGTCCTCTGCATCATCATGCTGTGTTTCCCAGCTTGCAAGATTCAGAACCAACAAATAAGATCCAAATAATAAGTACAACAAAGATGCCTACACATCTCATTGATTCCCAGCTTGCAAGATTCAGAACCAACAAATAAGATCCAGATAATAAGTACAACAAAGATGCCTACACGTCTCATTGATTCCTAGCTTGCAAGATTCAGAACCAACAAATAAGATTCAAATAATAAGTACAACAAAGATGCCTACACATCTCACTGATTCCCAGCTTGCAAGATTCAGAACCAACCCATTAGAGCCTTTTGATAAAGTGAATATGGGGATTAAATCCATCTTGGCTAGCCATGTCATACAATCAAAGAACTTGGCAAATGCTCTTGACCGTCACAACATCTGTAGTAGAGTATTCCTGTTTGCATAGCATGTTTGCACAGCACAAACAAGGAGACAGGAGAGCATGATTTCACATTAATAGCGGCCTCCTTGAACTCAACCTCCAGCTCCACTAGGATGAGGCCTGCCTGGAGTTCCATGATTCAATTCATGCGCCTTTTTCTGCGGTTCACCTGAAATGAAGCAAAGATTGCATCATTCAGCTAGCAAGAAGTACTTGCTCTTGTGAGTTGGCAGGTTCTTCTTTAGTAGTTGCACTAAAATTGAGGAACATTAAGGTTGGCTGTCTGGCTCATGTAAGGTGCAACTATAATTTTCTTATCCTTTTGTGCAGTTCCACTAAAATAAAGTGCCATTGTGGTGACAGTGACGGCTCCATCTTGCAAAGGCTAATAAAATGTTGCACGAGATTACCAGCAGAACTTAACGGAGATTTTGGAAACTCCAATCACCATTTTGTGCAGTTCCACCAAAATTGAGAGATGTTACCCACGTGACATTTTAGTTGAACTGCACAAGACACTCACTCAAAAAAAAGTGTTTTGTGCAGTTCACCAAAAGGTCACAATAGCAACAAGGTGAAATGGATATCCCTATCTACACAAAATGATAGAAAGTAAACATTTGCTGGTCAATAAGAATATAGGAAATATATACAAAATGAAAAGAAGCATCTTAATTATGTTCATGGCAATCAAGCAAGGACAGTAGAAATTTTAAAACATCAGCTATGCTTCATGGTACCAGAAGCATTACGATCAACAATGAGATTCCTCAGATATGGGATTACTTTAATGGTGGCATTGCTTGTTTACTAGACACAGTAAATCAATAGCAGCTAAAGAGTTGGTTTAAGGGCATGGGACCGTGGGGACACCAGGACACTCAGCAGCGTAAAGGAGCAACTTACTTATCATACTGGGGAAAACAGCAGGAGTGCCATTTGTAACACAGTTTAATTGCATCTTATCACTGGAGGCATTAGATTAACAATAACACTGGTTAGACATGCCCCTAAGGTAACAATGTGATCGCTTCATTTACATGCGCCCTTACAGCAAAAGGTTGGTTTACCCGCAAAAAAAACCAGCAAAAGGTTGGTATAAGGACATGCGACAGTGGACGCATCAGCACAATGTACCTACAAGGAGGCATAAAGTGGTGATGCCAAGCTTGTTCACGCTATGTGAGGGCAGCAAACCTAATCCTGGAGACCTTTTACTATGTGAGGGCAGCAAATCTAATCCTGGAGGCCTTTTACTATGTGAGGGCAGCAAATCTAATCCTGAGACCTTTTACTATGTGAGTGCAGCAAATCTAATCCTGAGACCTTTTACTATGTGAGGGCAGCAAATCTAATCCTAAGACCTTTTACTATGTGAGGGCAGCAAATCTAATCCTGGAGACCTTTTACTATGTGATGGCAGCAAATCTAATCCTGGACATACTCTGTTGACTTGTCCACCAGCCGCCACTTTCTATCCTTTTTTCAACCAATAATAGATCTGTTCCTTATCCACTTTGTACTGCGTTTTCCCATTATTTCCCTTTTCAACCAAGAGACCGGTTGGGTATCCGGTCTCTACTACTTTCACCATATTATTTCCTCTTTGAATCAAGTCCTAGATTCATGCTACAACTTTCCCCCCTTTCTTCGTTGTTTGAACAAAGACCTAGATTCGAATGCATGAAGTAGCTTTACCTCTAATAATACTAAAAATTTAGGTGGCTTTGGAAGAGCTGATGGGAGTAGAAAAAGATGCACATGCAGACACGTGGGGAGCTGGGGTAGTAGAGCAAGGCCGCTTTCAAAGAACTTATATCTGAGGGTCGCCGGGATGTCGGCGGCGGCAGGTCAGATCTGTGGACAGTACAACAGGGAGGAAGAAGGGTCGGAGGACCTCCCGAGCCGACGCTGTGTCGGAGAGAACATCACGGGCAGAGGATCGGGCCCCTCCGACAGCTGTGGGTTTCCTCCCTCGGCGACGATGACCGCGTGAACGATGCACCTTTTAGTCCTCTACACACACCGACCGAAGGGATCCGGCCGGATCTGTGACCAGCGGTGAGCAGAGAGAAAATGTCGCTACCGCTGTCTTGTTTATATCTGGAGAGGATGAGAGAATGAAGAGAGCAACCCTAGTATAGCGAGCGCTCAGGCCCCTGCGTCCATATATAGTGGAGTGATTATCTTTTTTCTCTCCACAACAAGTGTTTCAATTTGTGTACGTGGCATTAAAGAAAAGAAACTCTCTATTTAAGGTGACTACTCTACGACCCCTACTTACTACTACTACAGTACTACCTATGTCCTGGTTTATAGGTCCCTTTTATAGTTTGTGCCAAATTTTGACTAAAGATTTAACTAACAAAATGTTAATGCATGTCAAGAAAAATTATCTCGTTGGATTTGTATTTGAACATAGTTTTGAAAAATATAATGTTTGGTGACATGCGTGAACATTTTCTTAGTTTAATCTATGGTTAAAATTTGGCATGAAATACAATGGGGACCAATAAACCCGGACAGAGGTAGTATTGTTCACTTGTGCTCCCTGCCCCTCCATTCATTGAACAACCCCACGGGTGAATAAACATACAGTAAGTATTGTATTTATATAGAACGAACAAGCTCGAACTATTTTCGCGTAGTTAAAAGTTGAGGGCGGGGCTTTTCCTGGGCAGTACGCGCGGCAGTTTTCGGGTAGGCGGTTTGACAGAGAGGCGAGGAGGGTGAGCGAGTGGGGCTGTGCGATTTGACGGTGCGTTACTGCTGGAAAGACTTGTGATATGACCACTCACTATAGTCATGAATTACTGGCGCTCCGCCCGAGGTGATGCCCCACTTCCGTTCCGCGCTCTAATCTGGTGCATGACACGTCGACCCGGATGCTGGATCTCCCACATGTCGGAGTAGTAAGAAGGAGCAAAGAATGATGCGGTATATACTAGTACTATACTACTCCCTCCGTTCCTAAATATAAGTCTTTGGAGAGATTTCACTATGGACCACATACGGAGAAAAATGAGTGAATCTACACATAAAATGCATCTATATACATCCGTATGTGGTCCACAGTGAAATATCTACGAAGACATGTATTTAGAAACGAAGGGAGTACTACTCAGGTCGGAGGAGTGCGAACCACGGCAGCCTAGTGAACCAGCCGTGCGAACCACAGTAGCCCAGTGAACCAATAGTAGAAAACAATAATGTGGTGATATGGCCATAAAAAACAATGTGCTATGGTCCACACTATAGCATGTACAGTAACACTCCTCTTTGTTTGGATCCCTGAGTTAGAGCTAGTTTGGGTTGAAATAGCCTCAAATTATCGAAAGAAGAGGGGTTAGTTTGAGCTAGTTTGCTCTAACCCAGCTTAAAAAACTAGCCCGGTGGAGAGGTTCTAATTGGGTTAGTTATCCTGGGCCCACTAAAAGAGAACTAAAAAAATCTCACCTGCCCGCACCAGATCGCCCCCTCCCTCTCGCACGACTCCTCTCTGTTCCCCATAGGGCCGCCCGCCCAAGCGCCGCTCCCCCTCTCTCTCCTCCGGCCGCCCTCTCCTTTCGGCCTCCGCCGGCCTACTCCGGCCGCCCTCTCCCTCCGACCTTCGAAGGTCGCCCCGCTCCCCCTTCACTAGTCGTTTTCTCCCTCTGTCATGCGCGGTGGCGACGCATCTACCAGGGAGGTCGCGAGAGGGGTGAGTTTGTTCGTTCCTTCTCTTTCTCACGGCCATATCATTGATCTTGCTTGCTCTAGCGCTAATTCTGATTTGGTAAAGTAGATCCTGATCAAACTTGCTATAGATTTGTGGTGCACGCATGGAATTGTTTGATGCTGCTTGAGGAGGTAATAAATCTTTCTAGAGGCCCAAAGATTCAGGTCACCTTTCTAGGTATTTCAATTTCAGGCTTGAATTATTTGTAGAGGCCCAAAGATTCAGTTCACCTTTCTTGGTATTTCAATTTCAGGCTTGCATTGTTTCTAGAGGTCCAAAGATTTAGTTCACCTTTCTAGGTATTTGAGTTTCAGGCTTGCATTATTTCTAGAGGCCC
>NC_057813.1:363219508-363249286 GCF_018294505.1 Triticum aestivum
TCACCTTTCTAGGTATTTCATTTTCAGGCTTGCATTATTTCTAGAGGCCCAAAGATTCAGTTCACCTTTCTAGGTATTTTAGTTTTAGGCTTGCATTATTTCTAGAGGCCCAAAGATTCAGTTCACCTTTCTAGGTATTTAAGTTTCAGGCTTGCATTATTTCTAGAGGCCCAAAGATTCAGTTCACCTTTCTAGGTATTTCAGTTTCAGGCTTGCATTATTTCTAGATGCCCAAAGATTCAGTTCACCTTTCTAGGTATTTTAGTTACAGGCTTGCATTATTTATAGAAGTCCAAAGATTAAGTTCCCAGTCGGCGGCAAGCGGCCTTGCTACCCATGCTGGTGTTGACCTCAACTCGCAAGGGCCGGCGTCGGAGGGGTTCCCGGGGCTTGGGCTCTACAAAGCCTTCCTCCAGAGCGATGATGGCGAGCTCCTCCCTCGGTGCGTGAGGGGCTCCGGGCTCCCTCCCTATCGTGAACAACTTCCGTGATGAGTTAGCTCATTCTTTGTTTCATGAAGTGTTTTTTTATTTTGTGAAGCTTGATTGACGACTTGTATGTTTAAGTGGGATATCTCATTTGTATGGACAAAGTAAAAATTATCATGTTTTGCATGCTTGATTGTATAGATGGTTCGTTTATGTCAATTGTGAGCGGGAGGAGGCCACAGAAGAGCCGACCACACCAAGAGGGTGCTTGGATCCAAGGGACTTATTTTAGTCTGACTAAAAATAGGGTCCAAAGTAGTCAAATGATTGAGATAGAGCATTTATGGTCAATCTAACCCTGCCATCCATACACCTCTTTGGTTTAGAGTTAGTTCAGGGTTAGAATCTAACTCTAACCTCTAACTGAGTTAGAGTTCTCCCCGTCTCAGTTCATCACCATCATACTTTCCCCATTCCTGTGTTTTTAGTATCCTGCGAATCATAGATGCCCTTTTTTCGGGAAAAATCAAAGAGGCCCTTAGACTGGTTTAGGTCCGGTCATTTTTTATAAACATGTTATGTCCAAAATTTAATGAACGTGCTCAGGTTTCCACGAAAATAATCCGGTTTCATGTAGTAATTCATTGATTTATTTATTCTTCTGCGGGGGGTTTGCATGTAATTCATGAGGTCTGAAATGTAAAGTACCTCGACATATGCTCCGAGTTGTGCATGCACTACAACCCAGATGCTCTATGTTCCACATGTCGGCGAATGGGAGCACGTGGAAATAGCCTAGGAGTACATATAGGAGGATAAGTGCGTGAAAAATATGTACTGTGAAGCGTAGTCGCGGTTCGAAAAGTAGACCTAAAGTGATGACAGCTATAGGTCGCACGCACCCAACTAGTGGTACTAGACATACGACTAATTTTTCCCTCAAAAAAAAGAGGCACGAGTGCTCAGTACTCCTATTCTATAAACATGAGTCCCATCTGACAACAGCATCCGTGCTACAGCTAGCCCTCCTCCCTCGTTTCTCTCTTCTACTCTCTAAGAGCATGGTTAATAATATAGCCAGCTGCTGGCTATATGATGTTGCCATGTCACATATAGTCAAGTTTATAGCCAACAAGTACAATAGTAGATATAAATATGCACATATAGCCATAATTCGTCGACCTGCATTTATTTACTTGCTCTAATATTTAGAAAGACCTATATTTGGAAACGGAGGGAGTACTATACTAATAAAACATTAAGGCCACGAGGCAATGCAGTGCTGGTTACAGGAGGCAAGAAGAAGAGATGCATCCATCGACGATGTCCACCTCCTCGACTCAGGGCGCCGGCCCATCGAACGACGCCTAAGTAGCAGCGGCTTTCGTGGCCAGGTCGACGTGCTTCTGAACAATGGCGTCCAAAGATTCCAGCCACTGGAAGAAGGCCAACGTCTTTCTGTCCTCGCTTGCCTTGTAGTGGCCTATGTAGACGATTTCCTCGTAGACGTGGATGTGCAGGTTGACGGTTTCTTGCATGGCGAGGCGCTGCGCGGTGAGCGCGGCCTCGAGGTGCACATTCTTCGTCGCGATCTCCGGCACCTGTAGGGCCACCAGGGCTTGAAAGAGTTCGTCACCATGTAGGCCGATGAGGGTGGCAGGCAATGAGGAGCCTGGGTGCGCGGGCTGGAGCAGTACGGCAAGGTCGTCCGTGCGCTTCTTGACGGCGGTGAACTTGCGGATGGAGTTGACCATCATGTCGTCCATGCGAGAGGCGAAGCCGGCGTCGGCGAGGGCTACGATGCCTGTGGTCGCCAGCACCGTCTAGAAACGCTGCATGGTGCGCGGCCGCAGGCCGGCGCCTTGGAAGATTTGGCACAGCCGACTGCCACTCGCGTCCATCGCCTCCATAGGTGCTTGTGGCTTCTAGTCACTTGGTCTTGGATTGGAGTGAGCAGTGTTGCGCAGAGACTTGGGAGTAGATGGATTGGAGTGGTGGGGCGCCTTTATTATATGAGAGTCCAAACTCTGTTGCATTCACATCATGCTGGCTCTAGTCTGCTTCTCCAATTAATTCCCTCTGCATGTAATTGAGGATGCATCATTGACCGTTCAACGTCTCGGGAACCGCTACCCTCTTCCTCCTTGGCATTCTAGCACCTATGGACCCATCGACGACGAGGTGCCTATGGTGACTTCGTAAATTTCAAGATGATACTTAGTGCCGTGCGTGTGTGCGTTCATAGGGGTGAGTGTATGCGCGTGTATATGAGCGCTTGCGTCTGTACTATGTCAAAAAAACAACAATGTAAATGCGTATCAAAAAGAGACTAGTCAGTATACTCAATATTGTGCACCTCGGAGAGGAAAACGATAGAACTAGTACGTATTTATTTACGATGCAGATTCACTCATTTTGCTCCATATGTACTCCGTATCGGTGTAGTCTAGTCACTTGTTGAAATCTCTAGAAGGGCAAATACTCCTTTCTGGTTTATAGGGCTATACTAGCAAGTAGTTATACGTACTAATACAATAGTGGGCTCACATAGCAATTTTGTCTCATGCAAGAGCCTGGCTATATGCATGCTCCAATGTTCGCAACTGCAACGTTCGGTTTGCGCTTGGCTCTTCGCCTCTTCGAGAAGACGAACAATGATGTTACTACTACTGCTTCTAAAGTGTCGAATCCACTACTGCATGTCCGTCCACCGCGAGCAGGATGGATAGCTTGTTGTAGAAGTACTACTAAGCAAAAGCCTGTCCTCATTTGCGAGCAACAGTGCGCATGGGCGAGGGAGAAGGCGTGTAGTAAAATCAAGCTTCTCCTCGTTCTACGAGTTCACGCGACACATCATAGCACTGGCCCCACAAGCTTGCCTCTAAACTTGGCTGAAAGACCTGCAGTGTACAATATATTTGCTGCAACCTCTAACATTTACCCACCACAAATTAATATATATGTCGCCGTATGCATCATTCTGATGCAGAGGCCGGGGAGTCCCCCCTTTTCAAAAAAAAACAAATTAAAATATATATATTCCTGTCTTGACCAGATGAGCATGCAAACTACAATCACCAGGGTGACAGGTAGGGCCAGAAGACTATTTTAATATTAAAAAAACCTTCGAGACGGCCACATAGCATGGAGCCGACCCCAACGATTTTAAGCTTACATGCACGGTACACGCTATCTAGACTACTCTACACAAGAAACTACTACGCGAGCGTCCGGGCTGCGCTTGGCTCTTCGCCTCTTCGGGAAGTCGAACAATGATGGTGTACTACTGCACTGGAGGAGTACTACAGTATGCTTCTGGCCATCTGACACCGATTGAACTGCTGCATGTCCACCGCATGCGGGAGGGAGAGCGTGTAGCGAAAGCTTCTCCTAGTCTTGCCAGCCACCACACTCATGGGCAAGGGAGGGACGCTCCTGTCTTTGCGTGTATGACAGGTGGGCCCGACAGGTGTGTGGCCAACCTGTCATACAGCCAAAGGCAGGTGCAGTTAAGTCTGTGAGGGAGAGGATAATCAAACTTCTCGTTGATGTACGAGTCGACGCGACACATCAAAGCACTGCACTCGATATATTTCAATAATTTAGGGTTACCGATGCATTAATTACAACGCATCCATGCATGCCGTGACTCTCCTTTTGATACTTGCATGTATTGATTTAAGGCACCTTGAAGTAGTACTCCCTCCGATTCCTTTTACTTTGCGTATAACTTTTTCTTGTTTTTCTCAGATTAGTCTATGCGTCCGCGTTGGTTTCCATCTGTGCCCCCGCTCGATTAGTTCTGCCCCCATTAATCGCGCCAGTTTCCAAAGCAGAAAATGGCTACAGGCAAACGCGTGCAGCGCCGGATGCGGCTTGACCACCTGGGGAATCCAACTCAAGCGAAAAGGAAGGAGGACCAGCCAACCATTGCATGCGCATTTATTGTCGATATTTATGCAGCTTACTCATGCGCAGGGGCAAATTTGTCCAGAAAACTCAAACTACTGCCTTCCTTGGTATGCAGGAGGACAGTTATGCGCAGAGTATAAAATATGTGACGGTAAAGCTTTGTAATGCCCTGGCCCAAGCGAGAGATGGTTGTCCACGAGGAGGGCGAGATCATGCAGACGGAACAGGAACCGATGAGGGAGCTCACTAAGGTCTCGATGGACCTCACCATGCTCCACTGCCCCTTGTGCCTCCGCCCCTTGACGCCTCCAGTGTATGAGGTTCGAATACACCTCGTCCATTCGGCTGATTGAGCAAGGTGCAGGTTTCTTGATTGATGTGCTATTCAATCGATTTCTGTAGTGCAAGGGAGGGCACCTGGCATGCGCGGACTGCCATGTCGAGCGCCCCGGGAACAAGCGGCAGTGCCAGAAGTGCAAGCGCGGCGGTGGCTTCGATGTGCGGAACACGGCGGTGGACGCCGTTGTTTCGTCACCGAGGGTGGAGTGCCCGCACGAAGGCTGTGGGCCCTACGTCACTTACCACAAGCTCGCCGATCACCAGAGCGTGTGTCCGCTCGCACCCTGCAAATGCCCCGTGCCCATCTGCGGTTACGAAGGCCCGCCGCCGGCGCTCTACCACCACATCAGCAACGCGCATCCCATGCCCGTGCACAGGATCCAGTACGGCAAGATGCTCCAGCTGCAAGTGCCACTGTCGGAGCCACGTCTCTTGATGTTCGTGGAGGTGGACCACCGTGCGTTTTTCTTGGTCGGCGGCATGCTCGACATCAGCGCTCCTATCACCGTGTCGGTCGTCTGCATCAGAGCGGGGGCGTCCCCACTGCCGCACTACTGGGCCAAGCTGTGGGCGAACTGCCCGCCGGGGGAGCCCAAAGGCACGACCGATGCCGTCGAGGTGGAAATGGAGGTGACAAGAAGCAAGGATCCCATCGACATCGATGTGCAGGAGATGACCTTCTTGACAGTTCCACCCAAGCTGCTGGCCGGGGCTGAGCTTGTGTCCCTCCACATTCAGATTGACAAGCTCACGTCCTAAATGTTTAGACAGTGCCTTCTGTTTATCTTAGTAATATGCTAATATAGGGATTACCTTGGTCTACTTTAGCTTAAGAAATGGTGGGTTTTGGTGGCGATGCAGCAATTACTTCGACATCAAATCAGTAATTTCCAACAGTCGAACGGATATTTTGTGTCTGTTGGATATAAAGTTCCTTTGGCTAAGAAGTACTACTTGTCATCAAAATGGATAAAAGGAGATGTATGTAGACATATTTTAGTTCTAGATACGTCCCTTTTTATCCATTTTGATGACAAGCACTCCCTCCATTCCACAATACATGCCTTCCATTTGTCAAAATATAGATGTATCTAGACATGTTTTAGTATTTAGGTACATCCATGATAGAGCCAATCGGATGGTTGAGAACACTACAATTCGTAGCTACAGATGCGTGTGTGACTCCCAGATGCAGAGGCCGGGGGTCATCATCCTCCTTTTCAAGAGAAAACAGACTCGTGTGTGAGAGGACGAGTGTGTGTGTGCACCTCTTCTCTTCGTGTATAATGTACTACTAAACTCAGAGTACAAGTTTTTGTGGGTGGCACGATGGTGCGTGCGAGAAGTCCCGAGAGATAGGTTTAATGCGTCTGAAAAAAGGACTAGCCTAGAGCTCGCCACGCGGGTATTTATAAATTTTGAGCTTGCGTCTCGTCACATTCCAAATTACTCCATGCTATATTGCAGACCTGTTCACACCGATCACAACCTAAACGGTTTCCCACTTAGGAGCGTATTAGTACCACGCTATATTGAATTCCAAACCTGTTCACACCGATCACAACTTAAATGGTTTCCCACTTAGGAGCGTATTAGTACTCGGTTATAAATACTAGTATGCCAAGATGACTGCACATTCTCCTCAACTCCTCATCCACAAAAACAAATAAGTCATTCAGCATCCTTCCCTTGCATCTGCCATGGCCAGCATGAGTTCTGGGTCGAGAGATTGCCAGCAGGGAGAGGCGAACATGGAAGCGGAAGCACGAGAGATGTCCCGCCTTGCTGCAAGAGCAGCCGACATGTCCCGCCACGCGGAAGTTGCAGCACAGAGGTCCTGCCGTGCCGCTGAAGTAGCATGGAGGTCCCGCCGCGCCGTTGATGCAGCAGACTGGTCCGGCCGCACCGCGGAAGCAGCTGAGATGTCCCGCCGCACCACGAATGCAGCAGAGATGTCCAGCCGCGCCGCGGCGGCCTCGGAAAATTTCTCACGGGCAGGCGACGACTGTTACAGGCGCATGCATGCGATCGTCCATAGCCAGATGGATCAGATCTCCGGCTTGGTGAGGTTGCAGGACGACGTGAAAGCCTCGTTTGAACAGGCTACCGGCGTCATCCGGTAACTAAGGGAGGGCAATGAGAGGCTCTGAGCCGAGTGCGACCTGCCGAGGAAGAAGATCGTCCGAAGTGCAGACCAACAGGAGGTGACTAGTGCCTTGTTGAAGAGGACCGGCGTCATCGTCAAGAAACTTATGGACGAGAATGACATGCTCCGCAACAAGCGCCAAAGGCTGGTGGAGGAATCTGTGGATGTTCTCAAGCAGCATCTTGAGGACATGAAAGAGCTCATCGCCGCTCGCCGCGGAGACTAGTTCCCGCGGCCTGCAGCAACGCATCAAGAAAGTAGAGATCAGCGAGCCAGATCCTTGTCTTCCTTCTTCTTTTGCCCTTGTGTATTTCGGGCGTAGCCGCATGTGGCTTTTTAAATTATCTTTCTAATTATGTAAGACAATTAATCGTCCTTATCTTTCTGTGGAAGATCAATGTTGCAAGGCTGGAATGATGTTGCTGTGGCGACCCTGGCGTCGCTGTTCTTCTAGTTGCTGCTGGGCTTCCTTCAGTTTCCTGGTTTATTTTGATGTAATAATCAGTTTAGGATGTGGATTGTGTCGTCGGTTGTGAAATGTTGGGTTCTAGCACGGATGTTTGTCCTTTGTTGGCCTCTTGGGATGTTGCGATGTCAATCTGGTGCTCCCTCCGTCTCATAATGTAAGACGTTTTTTGACACTATACTAGTGTCAAAAAGCGTCTTATATTATGGGACGGAGGGAGTAGCTTTTAGTCCATCGTGTTAGGCTGGAGTTGTGCTGAACTTCTTGTGAATTGTGGTGGTTTTCAGTAATGAAAATCGGAAGGGGCAAGCCCTTCTTTGATAAAAAAAATTGTCCTTATATATTCACCAGTCTTGCTACAAGTCGCAGTAGATGCTATATAGGTCCGTCGGATCTTACATCAAGATCCGTGCTGTCAGATTTTCTTTTTTCTCTCTTAAATCTCAGTCGAGTGAGACATAGCCACGACATTAAACAGAGGCTCGGGTGCCATTAATGGAGACCTTGGGAGAGAGGTGGACGGCAGATGGAGGACAAAGGGCTCTCCTCCCGATAAGCACGCGCAGGGGTCTGATCGCACACCTCTCATACTCAAATAGCTACCCGGCATGGCGCCTCCTAGCTAATAAAAAATGGGGATGCGTGGCGGCACGTAAATGGTACTAGTAAGTAGAACGCCCATGGTTTCAATAATACTTGTGTTTCCGATTGTAACGTGACAACACTTGTTCCAAAATGACATTGTTGATTGTTAATGTGTGCGCCTTCGCAAATCGGACTGCAAATTTACCACAGCATGTTGGTGCCATGTCATGGCACCAAGCCAAGTTTCATTATTTTCATGCGTGTTTTGGATTTACAGGAATTAAAAAACTAAGTTTCTCAATGTTTCCAACCCAGCCACGACGCCCAGAATTTTGAATTTCATTCCCATTTCTTGCATGGAACCTAGAAATTTACCCGAGGACACACATGTGATTTTTCAACCAACTTTGGTGCACTGGAACATGTTCTTGTATTTCAAATTTGAATTATGCACACAAAGGTTACACGTTCCCTCCCAGAACCACGAGCCTTCTTGAGAGAAGCTCCGATTTGCAAGAAGCTTATACCAAAATTTGTTCCTATTCGGCCAATTTTTTTTACCACAGCATGGTACTACCATGACATGACACCATGCCAAGTTTCATGATTTTAAAACCAAGTTTCTCAATGTTCTTGACCGAGCCACGATGCCCAGATGTTTGAATCTTATTCTCATTTTTTGCATGGGAGTAGAAATTCACCCGAGGACACAAATGTGCTTTTCAACCAACTTTGGTGCACGGGAGCACGCGCTTGTAGTTCAAATTTGAATTATCCACATTAAATGACCAAAAATCAATTAATGTGTAAATAAGGCCAAACGAAGCCGGAATAATTCCAAAATTTAACAGGGCACTCATGTAGTTCTATGTTGCCTTTGTAAATAAACTCAAGGGGGACAACGTATATCGTTTCGCACTCAAAAGTGACACGTTCCCTCTCAGAACCACGAGCCTTCTTGAGAGAAGCTTCGGTTTGCAAGAAGCTTATACCAAAATCTGTTCCTATTCGGCCATTTTTTTTACCATAACATGGTAGTACCATGACATGACATCCATGCCAAGTTTCATGATTTTCAGACATGTTTTGGATTTACAAGAATTTTAAAACCAAGTTTCTCAATGTTCTCGGCCGAGCCATGATGCCCAGATTTTTTAATTTTATTCTCATTTCTTGCATGGGACCTAGAAATTCACCCGAGGACACAAATGTGATTTTTCAACCAACTTTGGTGCACGAGAGCATGTGCTTGTAGTTCAAATTTGACTTATGCACATTAAATGACCAGAAACTCAACTAATGTATAAAAAACGACAAACAAACCCGGAATAATTCCAAAATTTAACATGGCACTAATGTAGTTCTATGCTGCCTTTGTTAAGAAACTCAAGGGCGGGGGGGGAGGGGGGTGGCACGTTCCCTCTTAGAACCACGAGCTTCCAAATCGGCCCAATTTTTTACCACAACATGTTAGTGCCATGACATGACACCATGCCAAGTTTCATTACATGAATTTAAAATCTAAGTTTCTCGATGTTCTCGGCAGAGTCATGACGCCCAGATGTTTGAATTTCATTCTCATTTCTTCCATGGGACCTAGAAATTCAACCAAGGACACACATGTGATTTTTCAACCCACTTTGGTGCACCGGAGCATGTGCATGCAATTCATATTAAGATTATGCACATTAAAAGTCCATAAACTCAATTAATGTATAAAAAGGCCAAATGAACCCGAAATAATTCCAAAATTTAACAGGGCACTCATATAGTTCTATGTTGCCTTTGTAAATAAAATTAGGGGGGAGGCAGCGTATATCGTTTCGCACACAAAGGTGACACGTTCCCTCTCGGAACCACGAGGCTTGTTGAGAGAATCTCCGGTTTTGCAAGAGGCTTATACCAAAACTTGTCCCAATTCAGCCAAAAATTATACGTATGAAAACAGGGTTTAGATTATCCCGAATATCTTGCTACCTAGACCAATAATGTACTATGATTTGAATTCAACATAAAATGGATACAGATATTTGAATTGGAGAGCGTATGGTACATGTAGTTCATAGTGAAATATGATTACTGCTATATGCATGTCTTTTTGTTATCAAGATAATATTTAAATTATGGTATAACTTGACAACAATCGTATTCAAATAAGGAAAATTGATTCAAATTTAGTCCATATGGTAGACGACAATATATATGTTCACATGGTGGAGTAAAATGTTCATATATGATGGAAGATCAAAATGTATGACTACATCAATTATAAACCACAAGGTCACCTAATGATATATTCGAATTCAACATAACATGGATTCAAAAATTGAAATTCGAGATCATGGCATCTGTAATCATATAAAAAGGGACATTACTCTTTCTTTGGTGGGAATTGATTTATTTTTTGTTGTTGTTGAAGGAAGTGCGAGTCGATTTGGTACTGTGCAGGGTAATCATGTTCTCCCAATTTTTTTTACATTTTTCTTGTAGTTTTTTCAATGGCATCTATAGCAATATAGTAAAAGGGGACATGACTCTCTTGTGTCTTGTATGATTTTTTTACACGTTAAGTTTGTTCTGCCGAACAAGGAATCCGCATCTTGTTATCCCGAAATTTTCAAGATCGAGTATCTTTTGTCTCACCTGCTTTGAAACTCCCGCTTCTTCAACCCGCGCTGCGCCTTGTTATCCCGCAATTTGGACGCGCTCGAGAACTCCCTCCTCATCCGAAATTGCTCCCGCAGCCCAGACACGTGAAATCCCCCTTCTACCCCTCAGCCGGAAATGAAGCTCCACGTCGTGGTGTCAAAACCGGTGGGGGTACCCTGGTAACTTACCCTACATTTCGGACAAGCGCGTCCCTAAGCTTGGCTCCCCCTCCCTCCCCCATTCGTACACCAAGGCCGCCAAAACGCGCGAAACTCCACGCTCCTCCATCGGCCTCCCGACCGCCGCCCAGCCGGAGACCCTTCCCCGACTACGTCGTCCACCACAACAGCTCGCTGTCCCTCATCCACCGCACCAGATGAGGATCCGTTGTCGATCTCGTCGTCCCACCGGATCAGCCGCCCCGTCCTCCACCTCCAAGGAGCTGCCCCGATGTTCGCCTCGTCTATCGCGCCACCTCAATCCCCACAGCGCCGTCTTGACCTGCCCCACCGGAACCGCAGCACCCTCACCAATTCCTCTAATGAAGCCGAGGCAAACTCGGCGCCACCAAGGAGGTTCTGCACTCACCGCTGCATTTTATCTTTTATTCGATCTCACGGGGATGTCGGTGCTCGATACCGAGCAGACATGGCGTCTCCATCGACGGCGCCGTCGCCGGCCACATCATCCATGGCGTCTCTCCCCCATGTCGTTGCTTCCTCGGCGGCGACTTTCACAACGGCACTAGCTGCAGTTGCTCCGGCTCTCGCTCGCGCTGCGGCTCTGTTCTTGCTGTTGGTCGCGCTGCTGCACTGCTCCTGCTTTCGTTCATGCTGCTGCTCTGCTCTTGCTCTCGCTTGCGCTGTTGCTGCTGCTGCACGACCTCCGGCAGCTATAGGAGTTGCTGCTTTAGCACTTGCTTGCGGTGCTACTGCACGACTTGCTCTCTGCTAGTGCGTTCCCTGCTCGAGCGCCTGCTGATTTAGATCACTACTTCTCTGCTACTAGTGCTCGAACGCCCTAAACATCTATTGCAATGCTTTGTTACTAGTTCAATCAGTTTCGACAGTAAAATTCAGTTTCGACCGTGAAGTTCATTTTCTTCAGTTAAGTTCAGAGTGAACAGTACTTACAACATCTGTCGGAGCGGCCGTGGCGCGGCTGATGCGTTTTACATATAGCACTTTTTGGTGATGTATTTTACATCATCTATTGCAGATGATATTAGGGTCCCACTTCAGATTAAAGTTGTCTGTCTTGTCATGCTTCAGCCTCGTCGCCGTACACCTTAGCGGAGCTGCTCCAACGATGGAACCGTCCATCACAGCGGAGCAGTACCCTCGGCGCCGTTTCCAGAGGCCTCGGATCTTCTTCCCCGCCTCCGACAGTCACACCAGCATCATCACCATGCTCCATGTCCAACCCAATGATGCTGAGGTCCACAAGGCTATGCCAAAGAGGTTGTACACTCGTCGCATCACTTTGTTTCTCCATTCCTCTGTTCTTCCAATTCATGTGAGCCAAACACCCAGGTTGACTGAAATCCTATGTTTCCAAATGCTCTATTTTGCACGTGCATTCCTATCCTATTCCTGTGTTTTTCCTGTCCCTGCGTTTATAGAATCCTCCAATTCTAAGGAGCCCTTACAGATTTACTTCATTTTCAGATTGGCGTCAGAGAAAACTCTGTGTGTTATGTCCTGCTCTTGTCGTGCCGTCATCCACCCCACCTGAGGTGCACCATTGACAGAAGCGTTCACTGCAGCAGAGATCCCCCCTGCAGACTTTCTTTCGCCGCCTCAGATTATCTTCCTCGTTGCCGGCAACCACGCCAATTGCATTACCATCATTGACTGAGCAGATGAACCCGAGGACTAGACAGTTCCGGAAGAGAGGTCGCAGTCTTTTGTGTTTGCTTACGTTATACATCAGTTATTATTACCTTCTACTTTTTCATTCAATCTTGAGTTTTGAATTGCCCATGGGTCTCATATCGAGCCAGCAACGAATAGTATCTATCTACTATCTGGTTCATCTGGGGTCTTCTATATGGTTCATGTTGGGTGGCCAACAAACAATAGATGATCCATTGTCTACCTTTTTAAACCGAAGCTATAATCTACCTGCTATCATTAGTTTTGGATCCATCCACTCGTTTGCTACCATCAGTCTTGATTTTTGCATGCACCCCTTAGGCCTTACAAAATCTAACTATTTTTTTATTATGCATGTCAGACATTGTACACAATCGTACTGAACATGTAGAGAAAAAGAGAAGACCGTTGCATGCGAATATAATGTCATGCAGACGCTGCTCCATGGTGGGCGAAGTTCCCCCCCCCCTCTCCTGCATTTCCAGATTGTATTCCAGAGGAAGATAACTATTCAGATGGAGATTCAGAAGGAGCCGACCATTCCTGTTTACCACCTGAGGTGTTTGCTCTAACCTGGCATGCTGATGTTGGTCATATCATGCATATGGCGCCTTGCATTGCTTACATTATACATCTTATATGTCATCAGCTTAGTTTAGATTTGCTTTGTGTGAATGCCACCTATTTGGTTTCTATATCATACTCCCACCATTCCTAAATATTTGTCTTTTTTTAGAGATTTCAACTAGTGATTACATACGGAACAAAATGAGTGAATCTACACTCTAAAATATGTCTATATACATCCGTATGTGGTAGTCCATTTGAAATCTCTAAAAAGACAAATATTTAGGAACAGAGGGAGTTGGGAATTATGCAATGCCATCTTCTTTAGCCAGGCATCATATACGTGAATCATGCAATGCCATCCTGTTTAGCCAGTCATCGTATATGTGAATTGTATCGTGCCATATTTTTTTCCATAATGTGTTCCATTTGTCAGCAATGTTTATACATTCATCTACTCTTCCTGTGCATCAGCCATTTGAGTCGGTCATGGGAAAATCTAGAGTGAAAACAAGGTCTTTTGAGCAGTCAGTGCTACCTGTCGATGCAGATTTCTTGCTGGTTACAGATAGCTCCTCAGAGGAGGATTCAGAGAGAGATGACTAGTCGTATGCCCCCCCCTCCCGAGGTGCATGCTCTAACTTGGCTGGGTTATATTACTCATATCATGCATATGGTGTCTTGCATTGCCATGCCATCTGCTTAGATTAGACATGCTTTGTGTGAATGCCTCCTGTTTGCTTTCTATATCAGATATGTGAATTATGCAATGCCATGTTTTTCAGCCAGTTATCATATATGTGAATTATGCACCGCCATGGAGCCAGGCATCATATATGTGAATTATCTCATGCCATCTTTTTTTTCATTACGTATTCCATTTGTCGACAATCTGTGTATATTGAACTACTCTTCATGTGTATCAGCCATTTGAGCCGGTTATGGAAAAATCTGGAGTGGAAACAAGGTCTTCAGAGCAGGAAATGGTACCCGTTGAAGCATATATCTCGATGGTTACATGGAGCTCCTCAGAGGAGGATTCAGAGACAGATGACCAGTCCTATATCCCACCTAAGGTGTATGCTCTAAGTTGCAATGTTTATATTTCTCATATGATGCATATGGTGTCTTGCATTGCTTAGTTTAGACATCATATGCACAATATTGAATTCTGTCTGTAGTTTAGAGATCATACATGCGAGTGCCATCTGCTTAGTATATGGATCAATTATGTTAATTATATCATGCCATCATGTATACTTAGACAACATGTAAGTGAATTATTTCATCCCAACCTATTTTAGAAAGACATCATATAGTTTTGTCATGTCATCCTGTTTAGGTACACATCATATGTTGAATTATGCCATTATATCCTGTTAAGTTATCCATCATATATCTGAAACTGTGTCATGCTATCCTGTTTAATTAGGCATCATATATGTGAAATTGTGTCATGCTGTCCTATTTGGTTAGACAACATATATGTGAATTACCACATCTGTCTATCATACAATGTCTGTACGTTCAATTTCGTTTCTTGTTTATCAGCCATTTGAATTGGAGGGGGTGATGGCAGTATCTAAGGGAGCAAAAACCCGTTCTTCACAAAAGACAGTGCTACCCGTCGATGCAGATAGAACCATGGTCGTACTGGCCCACAAACTAGCCCCACCACACATAATCGAGACTCTTCCAGATTGCACACTTACACCGTTGGGCAGAGAACCTGCTACAACCCATCTAACCGCAACCCCAGCGGATAGTAACCCACTTATAGTTGACAAAGCACCATGTCCACCACAGAGTACCCCCACACGAGCAGTTTGTAAAGCTACTGCAGTGCCTAAAGCATGAAGACCACCACAGCTAACCCAAACTCCACGTTTAAAGCAGAAGAGCAACTATTCTCAGGTCAGATTCCGTAGCTATGGTCCATACTCCTTTGTTGTTGCATCACTGTATTTACTCATACCAACTACTTTCGAATTTGAAGGATCCAATTGAAACTCCAATGGCGCAACAGGTATGTTTTAAACCTATTTCTTTAACTAGATTGCTGTTCTAACTTCTTGCTCTATGTTGATTTCAGTTTAAGTTGTATAAACAGTTATGTTCTCATTTGATGCACATTACAAGTGCTGCCAATGCTGTGTAGTTTCTCACACTTATATTCTGTCTATGCTGTTGTGTCTTAAAAATATATGAGTTGATCTGTGTCTCTATCTTGATTAGGGAACATAAACTAGAATGCTATGGACAATATAGTGACCATAGTACATACATATATGTTTGTTTCATGCTGTTATCCTGTCCACCTTACTACTGAACCGGTTTACCAAAATGAGTTTGGTATACTACAAGCTAAACCTGTGATGTGTCTGCTTGTTTCTCTTGTAGTATGCAAACAGAATATTGGAGAAGAGCACCCCACTATGCAATGGTAGAGAAAGTAATGCAGATAAGGTTCAAGATAGTGAGACAACCCTGTTGGTCTCCAAGAAAGGTGATAAAAACGATCTTGTAGACAATGAGAAAACCCCACAGTCGTGCGTTGATGTAGTGTTCGAGTTACTGGCCAGTACCGCTGGCACAAGCTCTTCGAACTCGCTGCCTGAATCACTTCAGCTTCTTCAGTCTCAGCTACAAGCTGAAAGGCATCAGTCATCTATGCTGCGGCAAGAAGCCGAAGGACTGAGGAAGTCCTTGCAGAATTCAGATGTGTACTTTCTTGTGCAACAGCAAGCGCTGGAGGATTTAAGCACCAAACAAGAGAAAGTTAATAAGCTTGCTAAGCATCTTGCCAGCATTATGGGTACCTAGGATATTGTTTCTTGAACTCTTCTGAAGTGGTTTCAGTTCTGGACTTGTTTTGCTGCGGCGTTTATATGCTGCTGTGTTCCCTATATTTGCACTGGTGGTGAACTTTGATGCCCAGTGGATGTAATATGTATAATAGCCGTGATAGCCTAGCATAAGTTGCTTGCTTATTTATTTCCTTGTTGTCTTGTTTATTTGTTTGGTTATAGTCAGTGCAATTCTTTTTCCGCGGTTTGCTAGTGGCTACAATAACCTATTTTTTAAAATTAGGCCACAATAACCATGGGCTAATATTTATTGTAGTGACACTGGGCCTCCTATAGGCCATAGAAACAGTGGGCCTTCTATGGGCCGTAGAAACAGTAGGCCTTCTATGGGCCGTAGAAACATTGGGCCTTCTACAGGCCGTAGAAACAATGGTCCTTCTACGGGCCCTATCATCAATGGGCCTTATACGGTCCGTATGATCGATTGGCCAAACATGGGCCAATAACAGGTCGCATTATGGCCGTAAACGGGCTAGAGTTGGAATCATCCATTCATGGGCCGACCATAACGGGCCATCGTTAATAGGCTGTATTTGATGATGCTATGAAAACGGCCCAATGTATTAACGGACCACAAACGGGCCGACTGTAACCACGGGCTGAATTTGGCCCACAAGCAGAAAATTACAGTAACGGGCCGTAAGTAAACGAATGCTCGAAATGAGCCCAAGAATAAATGGGCTCTGAGAAGGCCGAAAGATAACATGGGCTGGAAACGGCCTAACTGAATAACGGGCCATTAATGGGTATAAAGTGATACATTGTTCATTACGGGCCAGTTTCACCACGGGCCGTTAATAGGTCTAAAGTGATACACTGTTCATTGCGGGCCAGTTTCACCACGGGTCGTTAATAGGCCAAGAGTTACATAGGGCCTCATATGGGCCGAAAGACGTCATGGGCCATACATGGGCCAGAAGTGAAAACGGGCTGGAATCATATTGGATGGCCCAGATGATGCTACTGGGCCTAATTCAGGTAGGGCGTAACGGGCCTTGGGGTAGCGGGCTGTAAATGGGCTATATGCAAACAGGCCGTTAACAGGCTTTCCATGGGCCGGCCCGTCACCTTTGACCAAGTCAAACGGGCCGGCCTTTTCACATGAATGGGCCTCTGTTGGGCCGGGCCACGTGTCGACGTATCATAGGCACCTTCTGTCCAATGAGTGGATGACATCTGTCCCAACAATGATCCGACACGCGTTTCCTCCTTCCAATGACGATTTTACACGTGGAAAATCCCCATTGGTCGGGGCTGTTAACGGGTTATCGGATCCAAAACCCGACCCGATAGCTTAACGACGTTCCGTTATGGTGGATGCCACGTGTCGGTCACCCTTGACGAAAGCACTTCTGTGATGCGCGATTTATCATCATGGAAGTGGACACTTCCGTGATGATAATTTTGGTAATGTCATGGAACACTTCTATGACAACACAGGTATGGCTATCTTGATTCTGTCATAAATTTTTCATGGATGTACATGCATGACAAAAAACTCGACCTACTTTGACAAACATGTATCATCACGGAAGTGTATTTTTTTGTAGTGGTGCCATAGAGCGAACACGAGAGAGAGAGAGAGAGAGATCAAACACATAGCTACTGGTACATACCCTCAGCCCCGAGGGTGAACTACTCCCTCCTCGTCATGGATAGCGCCTGGATGATGAAGATGGCCACTGGTGATGGATTCCCCCTCTGGCAGGGTGCCGGAACGGGCTCCCAAGAGGTTTTTGGTGGCTACAAAGGCTTGCGGCGGCGGAACTCCCGATCTATCTTGATATTCAATGGTTTTAGGGTACGTAGGCTTATATAGGCGAAAGAAGTCGGTCGGGGGGTGCTCGAGGGGCCCATGAGACAGGGGGCGCGCCTAGTAGGGGGGGGCTATATCCTGGCCTCCTTGAGGGTCTTCTGACATGAACTCCAAGTCTCCAGGATGATATTCTTCCAAAAAATCACGCTGCCGAAGGTTTCATTCCGTTTGGACTCCGTTTGATATTCCTTTTCCTCGAAATACTGAAACAGGCAATAAAACAACAATATGGGTTGGGCCTTCGGTTAATAGGTTAGTCCCAAAAGTAATATAAAAGTGTATAATAAAGCCCGTAATCATTCAAAACACATAATAATATAGCATGAATGCTTCATAAATTATAGATACATTGGAGACGTATCAGATCTCTCTCTCTCTCTCTCATGTTCTTGATTTGGCACGATCTTGATGTATCGCGAGCTTTGCTATTATAGTTGGATTTTATGATGTTTCGCCCCCTCTACTCTCTTGTAATGGATTGAGTTTTCCCTTTGAAGTTATCTTATCGGATTGAGTCTTTAAGGATTTGAGAACACTTGATGTTTGTCTTGCGTGGGATACCCGTGGTGACAATGGGGTATTCTATTGATCCACTTGATGTATGTTTTGGTGATCAACTTGCGGGTTCCGTAACCTTGGGAATCTATGCATAGGGGTTGGCACACATTTTCGTCTTGACTCTCTGATAGAAACTTTGGGGCACTCTTTGAAGTTCTTTGTGTTGGTTGAATAGATGAATCTGAGATTGTGTGATGCATATCGTATAATCATACCCGCAGATACTTATGGTGACATTGGAGTATCTAGGTGACATTACGGTTTTGGTTGATATGTGTCTTAAGGTGTCATTTTACTACGAACTCTAGGGCTGTTTGTGACACTTATAGGAATAGCCCAATGGATTGATCGGAAAGAATAACTTTGAGGTGGTTCCGTACCCTACAATAATCTCTTTGTTTGTTCTCCACTATTAGTGACTTTGGAGTGACTCTTTGTTGCATGTTGAGGGATTGTTATATGATCTAATTATGTTATCCTTGTTGAGAGAAGTTGCACTAGTGAAAGTATGAACCCTAGGCCTTGTTTCGACGCATTGCAATACCATTTGTGCTCACTTTTATCATTTGCTACATTGCTGTTTTTATAATTTCAGATTACAAAAACCTATATCTACCATCCATATTGCACTTGTATCACCATCTCTTCGCCGAACTAGTGCACCTATACAATTTACCATTGTATTGGGTGTGTTGGGGACACAAGAGACTCTTTGTTATTTGGTTGCAGGGTTGTTTGAGAGAGACCATCTTCTCCTATGACTCCCATGGATCGATAAACCTTAGGTCATCCACTTGAGGGAAATTTGCTACTGTCCTACAAACCTCTACACATGGAGGCCCAACAACGTCTACAAGAAGAAAGTTGCGTAGTAGACATCAAGCTCTTTTCTGGCACTGTTTCCGGGGAGGTTAGTGCTTGAAGGTATATCTTTAGATCTTGCAATCAAATCTTTTAGTTTCTTGTTTTATTACTAGTTTAGTTTATAAAAGAAAACTACAAAAAATGGAATTGAGGTTGCCTCATATTCTTCATCTTTTTAGTGTCTTTCATGAAAATGATGGAAAGGAAAATTGTGTTCAAGTGTTAGAAGAAGAATGCATTAAAATGCTTGGCACTAAATATTTGAACGATGAGCATGATTGTAATGTTGTTAGTATGAATTCCTTGAATATCCATGATGCTAATGATATGCAAAGCCACAAGCTTGGGGAAGCTATGTTTGATGAAGATGATATTTTTTGTCCCGCAAGTTTTGATGAGCAAATTTATTATGATGAAAGCATGCCTCCTATTTATGATGATTATAATTATGAAAGTGAATTTTGAGAGGTCCTGACTTTATTTAGTGATGAATCCACTATTTTGGAAGAGGTTCCAATTGATTATGAGAACAAAGTTGCTATCTACAATGATTATTGTGATGACATGTATGCTATAAAGAATAATGATAACCATGAAACTTATCATCTTGATTTTAATTTTCAATTGGATTATGCCTCACATGATAGTTATTTTGTTGAGTTTGCTCCCACTACTATTCATGAGAAGAAATTTGCTTATGTGGGGAGTAATGAATTTTATATGCTTGTAGATCATGAAAAGAATGATTTATGTGATGGTTATATTGTTGAATTCATTCATGATGCTACTGAAAATTATTATGAGGGAGGAACATATGCTTGTAGGAATTGCAATAATATCAAGTTTCCTCTCTATGTGTTGAAAATCTTGGAGCTATGCTTGTTTTGCTTTCCTATGCTAGTTGATTATTGTTCCCATAAGTTGTTTGCTCAAAAAATCCCTATGCATAGTAAGTGGGTTATACTTAAATGTGTTAGTCATATGCTTCGTGATGCTCCCATTATGTTTCAATTCTTATCTTTTATGTGAGCATCATTGTCATCATAATTCCTAGCTAAAAAGGCATTAAAGAAAAGCGCTTGTTGGGAGACAACCCAATATTTACCCCTACTGTTTTATGTGTTCACATGATTAATCTACTGTATTAATCATGTTTTATAGCTTTTGTTTCAATAAAGTGCCAAGTAAGACCTTTGGGAAGACTTGGGTGAAAGTTAATTTGATCTTGCTGTAAAAAACAGAAACTTTGCGCTCACGAGAATAGTTGTCATTGTTTTTACTGAAGAGTGCTTTTAGGTTGATTATTTTTGCAGAAAATTAATAGATAAAGTCCTAAGGTCCACCAATTTATTTCAGATATTTTGGAGTTACAGAAGTATTCGAGAATTACAGATTACTACAGACTATTCTGTTTTTGACAGATTCTGTTTTCTATGTGTTGTTTGCTTATTTTGATGAATATATGAGTAGTATCAGAGGGTATGAACCATAGAGAAGTTGGAATACAGTATATATTACACCAATAAGAATTTAGAATGAGTTCATAACATTACCAAAAGTGGTGATTTATTTTCTTTTACTAATGGAGCTTACAAATTTTCTGTTAAGTTTTGTGTTGTGAAGTTTTCAAGTTTTGGGTAAAGATTCGATGGACTATGGAATAAGGAGTGGAAAGAGCCTAAGTTTGGGGATGCCCAAGGCACCCCAAGGTAATATTCAAGGACAACCAAGAACCTAAGCTTGGGGATGCCCCGGATGGCATCCCCTGTTTCGCCTTCGTTCATCTTAAACTTTACTTGGAGCTATATTTTTATTCACCACATGATATGTGTTTTGCTTGGAGCGTCATTTTCTTTTATTTTGTTTTTCTTGATGTTTGAATAATATCCCAAGATCTTAAATTCTTAAATGTTAGGGAGTCTTCACATAGTTGCATAATTATTCGACTACTCATTGATCTTCACTTATATCTTTCAGAGTAGTTTGTCATTTGCTCTAGTGCTTCACTAATATCTTTTTAGAGCACGATGGTGGTTTTATTTTGAAGAAATTGTTGAACTCTCACATGCTTCACTTATATTATTTTGAGAGTCTTAAACAGCATGGTAATTTGCTTTGGTTATGAATTTAGTCCTAATATGATAGGCGTCCAAGAGGGATATAATAAAAAAAATCATATAAAAGTGCATTGAATACTATGAGAAGTTTGATTCTTTATGATTGTTTTGAGATATGAAGATGGTGATATTGGAGTCATGCTAGTAGAGTAGTTGTGAATTTGAGAGATACTTGTGTTAAAGTTTGTGATTCCCGTAGCATGCACGTATGGTGAACCGTTATGTGATGAAGTCGGAGCATGATTTATTTATTGATTGTCTTCCTTATGAGTGGCGGTCGGGGACGAGCGATGATATTTTCCTACCAATCTATCCCCCTAGGAGCATGCGTGTAGTGTCGGTGTCAAAACCGGCGGATCTCGGGTAGGGGGTACCGAACTATGCGTCTAAGGCTAATGGTAACAGGAGGAGGGGGACACAATGTTTACCCAGGTTTGGGCCCTCTCTATGGAGGTAATACCCTACTTCCTGCTTGATTGATCTTGATGAATATGAGTATTACAAGAGTTGATCTACCACGAGATCGTAATGGCTAAACCCTAGAAGTCTAGCCTATGAGATGATGATTGTAGCTCTAACCCTAGAAGTCTAAACCCTCCGGTTTATATAGACACCGGGGGGGGGGCAGGGTTGTACAAAGTGGGTTACAGAGAAAGGAATCTACATATCCGAATTGCCAAGCTTGCCTTCCATGCCAAGGAGAGCCCCATCCGGACACGGGACAAAGTCTTCTATCTTGTATCTTCATAGTCCAATAGTCCAGCCAAAGTATATAGTTCGATTGTCCGAGGACCCCTTAGTCCAGGACTGCCTCAGTAGCCCCTGAACCAGGCTTCAATGACGATGAGTCCGACGCGCAGATTGTCTTCGGCATTGCAAGGCGGGTTCCTTCTTTGAATACTCCAACATAGTCTTACGAACATAGAACACGTGCCCGGCTCTACAAAACAAGTACCACACACAATCGTAGAGAGTATAATATTTCATGAGTCCAATCCGCTGACAACTTTTTGTAGTGTGACATCACGTCACTGCCCGGTCATTATTCGAATCGTTTTTTAGCCTGCCGCTCTGTATTTCAAGGTGCGGTTTCACTGGCACGTCTTGTCGAAGCAGAGATCGTGTCCCCTTATCACGGGATTCTCATCAACACAGGCATGGGTAACCCAACCGTGTCATCTGCATGACGCTTGGGGAGTAGGCGGATTTAAAGGCGAGCAGGGAGGCGCATAACTTTTACCGTCTTTATAAGGGGATAAGATCCATCCTCATTCACCCACGCCTTCTCCTTCCTCTGCCCATACATTCTTGAGCTCCAGCGCCCAAGCTCTCGCCTTCTCCGCCCAAAAAAGCACTCCAACCATGTCCGGATCCGGAGCTGGAGGCAAGTGGATGGCCTCTTCTATCAAGAAGAAGGACATCAAGGAGCTCCGGGAGGCCGGTTACCTGGCCAAGGAAATCGTTCATCGACTTCCGGCCAAGGGACAGGTCATCCCTATCCCAGAGCCCCATCAGAGGGTTGTGTTTCTCACACACTTCGTCCGCGGGCCGGGATTCCCTCTCCACCCGTTTGTCCGCGGACTGATGTTTTACTTCGGGCTGGACTTCCACGATTTGGCCCCCAACTCTATCCTTAACATCTTGACATTTATTGTCGTGTGCAAGGCCTTTCTCTGCATCCCACCTCACTTCGGCCTATGTTTGAAGACCTTCAATGTGAAGCCCAAGGTGGTGAGCGGCCAAGAAGCTGAGTGCGGGGGCGCCATGGTGGGCAAGATGCCCAATGTCACATGGCCCGAGGGCTCCTTTGTGGAGACGGTGAAGGGGTGGCAGTCGGGGTGGTTCTACATCTCTGAGTCGTGTGACACCAACTGGGCGGCGACCCCCGAATTCCGATCCGGAGTCTCGATGAGGCTCACCTCCTGGCAAGAGAAGGGCCTGCCCTGGGGTTCGCCGGATGAGCTGACAGTGCTCCAGACGCGCGTCCAGAATATGATAATCAAGAAAGTCAAGCTCGTCGACGTGGTCCATGTTATGCTTGTCCGCCGGATTCTTCCATGCCAACGCCAGACTTGCCACCTATGGGAGTACGACCCAGCCAAGCACCAGACCCTGTTAGAACTCTTCGGCACGACGCACGAAGATATATGGAAGGTGCTCTTCAAGGCTAACGAGGTGCCGCCGGCCACGGACGAGGATCGTGGGCACGACCTGACCCACCCTACAAATCCGGTATGTCCTTTCATGTTTTCAAGGTGTTCCCTTTACCCGCATATTAGAGGAAGGCATCTAAGTCTCTCTATCGATTATTTCAGGATTGGACAGAGATAGCGGAACAGATTGACTATCCGGCCCCGCTGCCGAAGTCCCAGATACCCCGCTCCCGACGATGATGCTATTTCCAGTGCCTTACAAGGTGTGGGAGAAGAAGGCCAAGAAGAAGGACAAGGGGACCGGAAGTGGTCTCCGCCATAGGGGTACTTCGGACGTGACGTCCGAAGATGCCGAAGCGTGCTCCTCCGCCGAAGACGACGAAGAAGAGGAGGAAGAGGAAGAAATCCACTCCCCTCCCGCAAGGGGAAAAAACAAAAGGACAACCCCACGCATCCGAAGGCTGAGCCATCTAGGAAAGGGAAAGCTTCCTTTCCGGACAGCTCCACAACAGCCACCAACAGCAGATGGGAGTGGCAGCCCAGGGAGAAGCCCCTGGCCGAAACGTAAGTGTCCGGACACGTATTTGTATCTGGATTCTTTACTCTATTATTTTAACGTGCTTACATTATGCACTTGCAGTCCGGCTCAGTCCTGCCTCGAGAGGTCCTCATCAGAGGATTCGCTGGACCTAGCGGTGATGAACAGCGAGACCCTTCCGTTGGCCACCTCTCCCCGGGATCTGGATGGCGCCAAAGCATCGTCCCAAAGGATCCCCGTCCCGGGAGAGAATCCGTCGGCCATACATGAGGTGCCAGAGGGTGAAGCCTCGGCTGTCGGACACATGGGGGAGCAGACCCCCATGGATACTAACGATGGGGGCCGTATTCAATTCAGCCCTCATTCGAAGGGAAGGGGCGTGCCTATGCCGCCGGTGACCTCTGCCCAACCAGAGGCACCGGATAGGTTGCTTGAAGCGTTGAAAGGCACTTCCATGGTTGACGAACACCATACCCTTATGGGTGCGGTGATTGGGAAGGTCCAGGCCGCGGAAAGCGGGTTGACCGAAGCCTGCACTAGCCTTCTAACGGGCTTCGAGGTAAGTAATATAATTGTAGAAAGAATATCACAGTGTAGACAGTAGCCCCTGATGCTTTGTTTGGTGTTCGGAAAGAAAAGACGAACAGAGGATCAAAATAATTTTCGCAGGAGTCTAACATAAGGTGTCTATGTGAATAAGTAGGCGTCGCTGCTGGCTGTTGCCGCTCATACTGCGGAAGTCTCCGGACTGAAGAAGAATCTGGAGCGGGCTGAGGAAGAGCTTGGCCTCTTGAAGAAGCAGCTGGAGGAAAGCAAAGGTATGTATTTAACCTGCTCGTATATTTAAGGAAGGATGAATGGTTCGTGCTGACTAAAGTGTCATGAACTTTATTAGGGGCCACGACCGAGGTGGCGACCCTTAAGAAGGCATTAGCTGAGGCCGAGGATAAAGCGGCCAAGGAACTTGCCGCGCGCGAAAAGCAGGAGGCTCGGGTCAACGAGGTTCAACAAGAGCTCCAGGACACCGTCAAGAAGTACGATTCCTTGGAGCGTGATTCAAAGACTCGAGAGTATGAACTTGCCAAGGCCCGCCAGAGCGCACAAGATGCCGGAGCCAAAGCCCGGGTCGCCCTCCAAGACATCCAGGCAGCCAAGAAGATTACGGCGGGTAAGGCTTTCATTATGCAAAGCAGATTTGTGAAGGAAACATTCCTTTTGCTTACCCGGATTTGGAGCTCTCCAGGGGCGTTTGCGGATCTGCCACGCAGCATATCAGATGCTGCAGAATTTTATCGAGCCAAAGAAGGCAGATCTACGGAAAAGCTGTTCTGGTCCCAATACCTCGGACCAGAACTTCCAGTGCCCTTTAGCGACCAGCTAATACAGCTGGTCGAGATGCATAAGGCGACCGAACGGGCCATGAAGGACTTAATAGTCTGACTGTGGCCTGCCGAGCCCATGCCCAGTAGCTACTTCGGACTCGTCAAGCGGCTTTTGAGTGCCTGCTCGCGGCTTGAGGGCATCAAGCGATCGATCTACATTGAAGGTGCACAGATGACCTTTGCCCGCGCCAAGGTGCACTGGGCGAAGATGGATGCCAAGAAGCTGATGAACGAGGGACCGCCTGAGGGCAAGGAGCACCGCCATCCCGAGATTTATTTTGACAGTGTCCTGGAGGGATCCCGCCTTGTGGAGGAGCAATGGGCGAAGGATGTTATATTCCCATGAAAACATTCATGTTATCCTGTCCTGTAATATTAAACAGATCCGTTATGTAATATAATGTCTGTTAGTTTAAAATTTTACCTCCTGTGTGGCCATTTATGAAAATCTGAGAGTTGGCCAGTCGTCGGCTTCTACCCCCACGTAGATAGTACGGGGGCGTTCGTGATAAATCTAAACACTCTTTACTCCACTTTTTGGTCCTTGAAGGAGGTGCTTAGCACAAGAACAAGGCAATCGGACTATACAGCTTTATCATCCTCACTTAGCCATAGCAGTTTGACAATGAAAATTTTGGCGCAGCCCCTGGTGTTTGGAAGGCTGAACTCGGGGCGCTATACGCGGCTAATCGGATAAGTATCAATTCCTCGCATAAAGCGGAAAAATCTCTAAGGATTTGAAAACCACTTGAACAGCTGGCCAACTCTCGCCGCATCATGACAATCCGTTTTCGAATTTCTCTACTGAGGTGCTCGTCCGGAAGAACCGGGACACAATCGCAGTAGTTCTCCCTTTAATACCCTAGCCAATATAGCGGAACATAAGGTAGTAAGCACAGGAGCCAGACAACCCAACTATTGACCAAAGACATGATTCGGAGCCGGTGCATATAATGCTATAAGTTTGGGGTGCCGAACTGTACTATAAAAGTGTTCAGACTTTATTGCCGTATTGCGGGGCGCGATGAAGCCCCAGGGGAAGTAATGCGTACCAGAGTGTACGGGTGCAACTGATAAAAAATACAAAGACAAGGAAAAAATCAAGTAATAAGCTGACGCTGCAAATATTGAGCCGCAAACTATTTTCATTGTAATTTGATTGATATGTCAAGCCGCATTTGTAAAAGTAATGCGATAAGAAAATAAGGCTATTTGACATGCCATGACCAAGAGCGAGCTGCGCGCGAGTATGTAAAACAGGTATAACGATCGTTAGCAGAGACCACCTGGGGATTCTATTGTACGTCATAGCTCCTTGCCTTCTTGGTGTATCCGTCCCGTGATGGGTCCAATGACCAGGTAATCAGAACGGCCTTGAAAAGAGAAAAACCTGAAATGAAAAAAGAAAACATGAAGGTGTGCGGATCCAGGGGCGGTTGAGCCGCATTATGGATCATGGTTTAGCTACACCTACGTCCATGCCCATGGTATTTTGAGTGCGTAGTTATGTACGCGCGGCACAAATTTCACCGCTTGATTGGGACTGGGACGGGGGCCGAATTGCTAGTTGAGCTCTGGACGAGCTGGATGGTCCTACTGCAGAGTAGTTCAAACTCGCTTGACGGTGTCCAAGGGCTTTACTGCCAAATTGAGGCTCTGCCTAAGAAGGCTACTCCGTACTTCTGCTACAAGGGTCGTGGTGTGCTCCTCAGTACGAAGGGAGCGCTCCGTATTTCCATTGTTGTTATAACACCGCGAGGTCCGGGCATCATGAGCATGAGGTAGGCATAGTGCCGCACCGCATTGAATTGAGAAAATGCGGTTCGTCCGAGAAGTGCATGATAACCACTGCGGAAGGGGATGATATCAAAGATTAACTCTTCACTTCGGAAATTATTTGGGCATCCGAAGACCACTTCCAGTGTGATTGAGCCCGTACAACAGGCCTCTACACCTGGTATGACACCTTTAAAGGTGGTTTTTGTGGGCTTGATCCTTGAGGGATCGATACCCATTTTGCGCACTGTATCCTGATAGAGCAGGTTCAGGCTGCTACCACCATCCATTAGGAGTCGCGTAAGGTGGAATCCATCAATAATAGGGTCAAGGACCAGTGCGGCTGAACCGGCATGACGGATACTGGTCGGATGGTCCCTGCGATCGAAGGTGATCGGATAGGAGGACCATGGATTGAACTTTGTAGTGATTGGCTCCATCGCGTAGACGTCCCTGAGTGTGCGCTTGCGCTCCCTCTTGGGGATATGGGTGGCGTATATCATATTCACCGTTTTGACTTGGGTGGGGGGGGATTTCTTCTGTCCCCTGTGTTCGGTGGTCGGGGTTCCTCATCATTGTCCTTGCTTTGCGACCCTTTCTCCTTATTCTCGGCATTTAACTTACCGGCCGATTTGAAAACCCAACATTCCCTGTTGGTATGATTGGCTGGTTTATGCGGAGTGCCATGGATTTGGCATGGTCGATCTAGTATGCGGTCCAGACTATACATGCCCGAATTGTTCCTTTTAAATGGCTTCTTCCCTGACCGGACTTAGAGCCGCTGAATCCGGCGTTGATACATCTCCAATGTATCTTTAATTTTTTATTGTTCCATGCTATTATATTACCCCTTTTGGATGTTCATGGGCTTTATTTCACACATTTATATCATTTTTGGGACTATCCTACTAACCGGAGGCCCAACCCGTATTGCTATTTTTTTGGCCTATTTCAGTATTTTGAAGAAAAGGAATATCAAACGGAGTCCAAACGGAATGAAACCTTCGGGAGCGTGATTTTTGGAACGAACGTGATCCAGAGGACTTGGAGTGCAAGTCAAGAAGCAGCCGAGGCCTCCACGAGATACGAGGGCGCGCCCCCTATCTTGTGGGCCCCTCGGTCGACCACCGACATACTTCTTCCTCCTATATAAGCCTACGTACCCCAAAAACATCCAGGGAGTCAACCAAATACAATTTCCACCGCCGTAACCTTTTGTATCCATGAGATCCCATCTTGGAGCCTTCGTCGGCGTTCTGCTGGAGGGGGAATCGACCATGGAGGGCTTCTACATCAACACCATAGCCCCTCCAATGAGTTGAGAGTAGTTTACCACAGACCTACGGGTCCATAGTTATTAGCTAGATGGCTTCTTCTCTCTTTTTGGATCTCAATTCAATGTTCTCCACCTCTCTTGTGGAGATCTATTCGATGTAAACTCTTTTTGCGGTGTGTTTGTCGAGATCCGATGAATTGTGGGTTTATGATCAAGTTTATCTATGAATAATATTTGAATCTTCTCCGAATTCTTTTATGTATGATTGAGTTATCTTTGCAAGTCTCTTTGAATTATCAGTTTGGTTTGGCCTACTAGATTGATCTTTCTTGCCATGGGAGAAGTGCTTAGCTTTGGGTTCAATCTTGCGGTGTCCTTTCCCAGTGACAGCAGGGGCAGCAAGGCACGTATTGTATTGTTTCCATCGAGGATAAAAAGATGGGGTTTATATCATATTGCTTGAGTTTTTCCCTCTACATCATGTCATCTTGCTTAAGGCGTTACTCTGTTCTTATGAACTTAATATTCTAGATGCAGGCAGGAGTTGGTCGATGTGTGGAGTAATAGTAGTAGATGTAGGCAGGAGTCGGTCTACTTGTCACGGACGTGATGCATATGTACATGATCATGCCTAGATACTCCCATAATTATTCGCTTTTCTATCAATTGCTCGACAGTAATTTGTTCACCCATCGTAATACTTATGCTATCATGAGAGAAGCCACTAGTGAAACCTATGGCCCCCGGGTCTATCTCTTATCATATTTGCTTCCAATCTACTTTTATTTGCATCTATATTATAAAATACCAAAAATATATTTATCTTATCATACTATCTCTATTAGATCTCACTTTCGCAAGTGGCCGTGAAGGGATTGACAACCCCTTTATTGCGTTGGTTGCGAGTTCTTTGTTTGTTTGTGTAGGTGCATGGGACTTTTGAGGAGCCTCCTACTGGATTGATACCTTGGTTCTCAAAAATTGAGGGAAATACTTACGCTACTTTGCTGCATCACCCTTTCCTCTTCAAGGAAAACCAACGCAATCTCAAGACGTAGCAAGAAGGATTTCTGGCGCCGTTGCCGGGGAGGTCTTCGCTCAAGTCAAGACATACCAAGTACCCATCACAAACTCATCTCCCTCGCATTCACAGTATTTTCCATTTGCCTCTCGTTTTCTTCTCCCCCACTTCACCCTTGCTGTTTTATTCGCCCTCTCTTTCCCAATCTCCTCCTCTCTTTTTCGCTTTCCTTTTCCTTCTTGCTTGTGTGCTTGTTTGTCCTTATGGCTTTGCCTAAGGGTTCTGACCACCTTTTGAGAAGGTTGGAAGAGATTGAATCAAATATTTGTAGCTTTATGAATTTACAATTTGAGCATAATAATTTCTTCAGAAAAGAGCTTAAGGAACAAAAAGGTTTTTTGGGCTTAAAGAGCTTGATGATATGAATAAAGAATTTTATGGTGT
>NC_057813.1:363249622-363261801 GCF_018294505.1 Triticum aestivum
GAAGCACACGAGCAGTTTACCCAGCTTCGGAGCTCTCCGGAGAGATAACACTCCTACTGCTGTATGTCTGAGTGTATTGAGTTCTTGCTCGGGAGCGCTGAGTGCTATAGTACACACTAGCTGCTAACGAGACCGAACGTGAGTGTTTTTCTGCCTCCCCCCACCCCTCTCTACGTTGCGCATGGGCCTCCTTTTATATGCTGAAGGGGTCACCGACAGGTGGCAACGTAGATAAGGGTAAAAATGGAAAAGTAATTGCGGTTAGTACAACCACCTGTACAGTGTATCCTACCTAACCCTGACGGCAGGGGACAAAGGCATTAAATGCCCGTCTGCGTCGCCCAAATAGTGCAGAAAGGGACCGTCAGGGACGCCACCGCTCGCCACGATGGCAGTCTTGTCAGCGTCGCTTGCCACCGCGCACCACTGGCTGCACAGCCTCCTGCCACGCGCGCCTGGAAAGGCCCTAGGGCGACACGTTGGTGGATGTGTTGGAGCGCGGGTACAGAGTGGTAGCTTGCCGCTGCAAGCGCCTTCCCGCGGCCGTTGTCTTGTCGCGTCCGGAAGCTTGTCGCTCGCTGGGCCTTGCCGGGACGCGTGGCGCGTCGTGGCAAGTTCCTTGAGATGCCTTGGTTGGCCTTCCCGGCAAGCTCCTCTTGCCGGGGCCTTGTCTCCTTGGCTTGAATACTTTGTTCTTGGATGGTTCCAAAGGAAACACGGAGGACCTTGGCGGCCACCCGGCAAGCCTTGCCGCGGGGTGCTGCGACTGCCTGTGCACAAGTTCGGGATACTAGGGTACCCCTACTCTAGTACACCGACAGGAGCCCCCGGGCCTGGGCCACACATGGCGCCGAGCACTGTTTGGCCAGGCCCAAAACAGGGCACGGGCACGCGCGGCCTGGGTTACGCCGTATCTTACTCTGTATCCACCGCGCCTTCCCCGAACTGCACGCGTCGAATGCGGCGTCGTGGGAGAGATCGTGGGTGGTTTCTTTATTCAAAAATACGGAACGCCCGCCCCCTCCCTCTTTATAAGCAGGGGAAACCGGGGCAGTTCGCCCATCTCGCCAGTTGCTACTCCAATCTCAGAAATCTCCGTCGCTCCCCCCTTCTTCCCAAAGCTGAAAGAGAGTAGCGCTCCGCTCCCCATCGCCACCAGCATCACCAACGTCGTCGATCTCCCCCACCACCTCCGCCATGGCTCGGAAAGCCGACAAGGGGAAGGTCGTGAAGTCGGCCGAGGCGCAGCGGCTCGCGGCGCTGCGAAAGGAGCGGGCCATCTTCCCCCCAGCTCGCCGCGAAGGAGCTGAGGGAGTACTACTACCTCTTCTGGTCGACGGAGACGCGAGCGCATCCGCGCTCGAAGGTACTTCCAGCTGCCGCTTCGGAACTGGCTCCAAATGGATACCCTTTCTTCGCGATGTTCTTCTACTGCGGGCTCTGCCCGCCTTTCTCTGAATTTTTCTGCGATATCATGAACACCTACGGGTTCCGCCTCCTTGACTTCACCCCCAATGCCGTTCTGACCATGGCAGTTTTCGCACATCTCTGCGAAAACTTTGTCGGAGTCCATCCAAATGTCGCTCTTTTTCGCCACTTCTTTATGCCCCGAGTTGAGAGAGGAGAACCTTTATCCGGCGGAATCGCCTGGATCTCAAGAGCTGGCAAGAAGGAAGCTTCTCTGGAGGGAGAGCTCCGCAGCAAGTGGGAGGAATGGAGAGCAGAATGGTGCTGGATTGTCGAGGAGAACCCGCGGCCATTCACCGCCCAGCGCCAAGTCCCAATAGCGCGCGGCAACGATTGGAGCAATGTGGCCCCGGAAGACGATAGGCTGAAGATTGTCGTCACCCGGATCTTACGCCTCAGGCTTGCCGGGCTCACCATAGGCACCGTTGGCGCAGATTTTCTTCACCGCCGCATCGCCCCCCTGCAGGAGAGGAGGAGACCCGCCTGGGAGTTCCAAAACGCGGCGGATATCATGAGGCTGCGCCCGGGCCTCAACTTCAACTTCACTGTCCTGGAACTGGACGCGATGATCCTGGAACTGTTCAAGCGCGATCCTCAGCATCCTGAAGCGTTCATGTTGCCGAGGGGTGTCGTTCTGCTGTGCAACAACTCCTTGCTCGACCGCATCCGTGCAATGATGCCGCTGTGCGACTCGCATGGAATTGTCCCAACTTGGCAAGAGCCTGCAGACGTCGTCGTGCAGGAATTCTTTGACGGTCTGGTAGAAGTGCCATTCTGCCCCGATGAACAGAAAAGCCTCACCTGCGACACCACCGATGCGGAGATGCAGCGCATCGCCACTAGGCTGGAAGAGGCGGCAGCAGCCGCTGCCGCGGGTGAGTTTGGATTCACCGTGGAAGAGGCAGAGGCAGCAGAGGCGGCAAGCCTTGTCGAGCGAGAGGAGTTTGCCGGCGAGGAAGAGTTTGTCGGGCCTGAAGCTGAGTCGAGCGAGCCCGCCGAGGGCGCGAGCGACTCGTTGAAGATCGGCTCCTCCTCCTCCCCACCTTCAGCCAGCTCGCCGCAAGCGGAGCCCCCAGCTCCACCAAGAAGGCATCTCCGGAAGGACGGGGACGTAGCAGGGCGGCAGGCAAGTCAACAGCCGCCGTTCCGCGCGACACGCTCTACCGCGGCAAGCACTGTTGCCGCGGGAGCGCCTCACGCTGCTGCGACAACTGGAGCGGGGTCTTCCCGGTCCACCGCTACTGCTCCTGCCAAGCGGACAAGGGAACCTACTCCTCCACCTCGACGCATCGGAGGCGAGCTGGACTTCGATCTCTCCGCGCTCAGCTCCGACGAGGAAGAAGAAGAGTAAGATTCTTCACTGTACTTGTAGTTCTTCAATTCTTGTTGTTTTGTCTTGTGTCTGATTTGCTTTACTCCGAACCCATTCCTTTTCAGGACTCTGGCCCAGAGAGCGGCGAAGAGAGCCAAGGTCCCGGTGATTGTCATCGAGGACGAACCCACCGCGACAACAGGGGGCGTGTCCAAGACCACCTTGCCGGACCCGGCAACTTTTCCCCAAAGCAGCCCCCAACGCAGTCCCCAGTGTAAGCATATGGTTTACTTCCTGCTGCCAGGCGCGGATGGGTGCTCTTTTTTTGCTGATATCTGACTGTTGGTTTGTGTAGGAGCAGAGCAGCCTCACCAGGAGTGCCCGGAAGCCGCTCCCGAAATGCCATCTGCTTCGACTACACCGCCAAGGGAGGATTCCCCGGCAAGGGAGCGTTCTCCGGCAAGGGAGAATTCTCCGGCAAGGGATAGTTCTCCGGCAAGGGACGGCACCAGCGATCCTCCGGTGGTTGAGACCATGACTGCGGATCCTAGTACAGGTAATCCACTTGCTTGAAAACTTCCCTTTGGTTCTTCTTCTTCTGATTTTCTTTTTGAATATATGCTTGACTTTTCTCCTTTTTCCGTTCGTCAGATTCATCTGCCACGGAGCGGATGGAAACCGAGGTCGCCGGCGAGGAGAACGTGCACAACAATACCGACGATGCTGTTGCCACCGAAGGAGAAGCCGGCGCTGATGATCCCGCCGACGAAGAGGCTGCCAAAGCTGCCGCCACAGAAGCTGGCGAGGGATCCGGCGATCGCACTGACGGCCCCGACGCCGCAGGAGCATCAGGCGCTACGCCGACCGCCGATCCCTCCGCCGCTGCTGCAGCGCCAGGCTCCGAAGAGCCCCAGCCCGGCGCCTATTTGAAGGCTGGCGACGACATCTTCATCAAGCTCCCCTGGGCGTCAAGCTCCAGGGCGTCGGTCGAAGGAGAGGTCTTGGATGGAGAGGTGCTCGCCTCCGCTGGGCTGATGCTGGTCGACGCGCCAAGCAGCAGCAGCGACGAGCCTGAGGAGGAGCGGCTGCTGCGGAAGTTGTTGTCGCTTTACCGCGCCCGACAAGCCAAGCTGGAATCCCAAGAAGCGCTTGTCACGAAGGCGGGAGTGGACATCGAGAAGCGCGTGGAGGAGCTCCGGGGTCTCAGGCAGGAAGCTCTCCGGTCCCTGGCAGAGGAGCGGGAGCAAGTCGCCGAGGAGCGGAAAGCCTTCCTCCTCGAGAAGGCTGAAGTTGAAGAGCAACAGCGGCTTGTTGCCGAAAAGCTATCTGCGCAAGAAGGCGAGTTGGCGCAGCGCAAGGTCAACCTTGACAGCCACGAGGAGGAGCTTGCCGCGCGCGAGCAAGCAATTGGCGGGGCTCTCAAGGAAGCAAAGGATGCTGCCGTAGCTGCCGAGGCCGCCAAGAAGGAGCTGGAGACGAAGATGGCGCAGCTGGAGGCCGATCTCAAGGCGAGCAGCGAGGAGCTTGCCGCGCTCAAGCGTGAGCGCGAGAAGGACGCCGCCGCTCATGGCGAGCTGCAGGGTCGTCTCGCTGAGAGGAGCAAAGAGCTTAGCGCCGCCAAGGACTCCAACGCAGATCTTGAGTTGAAGCTGGCCACTTTGACCAAGACGCTGGACGGCGCCAGGGAGCAGGAAGTGGCCTTGAAGGAGAAGATCAAGGCCGACGAGGCGCTGCTGGCGAGTGCTGCTGCCGCCCAGAATGCTTCTAGGGAGACTGTGGAGCACTGGACCGAGGGTCTCGTGAATGTTGCCGCCGCCATCGACGGGGAGCTGGCGCAGCTGGGGATGGAGGACCTCGGGTATTCTTCCGACGAGCACCTCCAACCCAGCGCCAAGCTCAACTTGTTCTTCAAAGGCGTGGCGACGGCCCTCCAGCGACTCCGGGAGAAGATCCCAAAGCAGCTGGCCGATGAATCGCGCAAGATCTGCGCGGGAATTCTTCAAAAGGTGCTGGTGAAGGTGGCCTTCCGCAACCCAGGCCTCAACCTCACCAACGTCCCCAGGTCCCTGCCGCCGGATGCTGATCTGGAAGCGCTCAAGGCCCTTGTCGCACCCATTGTGGACAAGGTGAGCGAGATCAAGAGGGTTGAGGGCGATCGCGTAGATTAGGCCGTCCGTTTTCTCTTTTTGTTTGTCGCTGCTGGTCATGTCATGAGAACAATCTGCTAGAGCTGCGACAAGCTATCTTGTAATATAAATCTATTTTGGGTAGAGATTGCTGTGTTATTTCCTTTACTTGATTCCTTCCTTTGTATGTTTTTTCCCTACGCTTTTAGGGAACTTGTTGGCGCAGGCACCTTAGCCGCGAGCGCTGAGTGCGGGACATCAGCAGCCTGCTGGCGGTGCCGCTTCCGACAAGAAACCTTGTCGCAACTAGTCGCAGCTCACTTGAGTTGTTGAGCGGACTCGAAACAAAGTAAGGGCACAACTAGCTACGAGTTGGTTCCTCCACGCACAGGTTTTCCATACAAAGCACGGTCCTTCGAGGAAGATAACTTAAAAATTAAAACAGATTGCTCAAACTTTGGCAACTTAGCTTTTCTGTCGTTTGCTTTCCGGTAAGGTGAAACTTCCTTGAACGATGCCTGGTCCACACCATTATCTCCTCCTTTCCCCCCGGCAACTTGTGGGCGAGGGAACCTTCCTTTCCTTTTTGAGAAAAAGAAAGAAGAGAAAATAAAGATATGGAGCCTTACGGCTCGTTATTGCTTACCGGGGGTAGGCGCTGCACAAAGTGTCAGATAACGCATGCCAAAAATAAGTATAAAGCATGAAATTGACAACATGTGCAGAGCACGTGAGCTTTACTTATGCACGGGGTCTGCGCCCGGCTTTGTACAAAGGATTACATGCAACATCGGCAAGACTTGTACAAAAGGTGGTTGCCGGAAATGGTTCCGGCAACCGCGCCCTACGGGTAAAACTAACGAAGATGCTCAATGTTCCAGGAGTTGCTCATCGGAATGCCATCTTCGGTCTCAAGGCGGACAGCGCCAGGACTCGTTTCACCCGGTGAGGGCCTTCCCACTTCAGCGTCAACTTGTTGGAATTCTTGGCGGACTGAACGCGCCGAAGAACAAGGTCGCCTTCCTCGAAACTTCTGGCATTAACTTTGCGGCTATGGTAGCGGCGCAAAGCTTGCTGGTATCGAGCAGCTCGTACAGCAGCCTGAAGACGGTCCTCCTCAAGGAGCAGCGCGTCATCTTGTCGCAGCTGCTCTTGCTCAAGCTCATCATAAGCGAGCACTCGAGGTGATCCGTATACAAGTTCCGTGGGGAGAACTGCCTCTGCTCCATAGACTAGAGCGAAAGGTGTCTGGCCAGTGGCTCGATTTGGCGTCGTCTTGATCGACCAAAGAACCACCGGCAGCTCCTCAATCCAGTTCCTTCCGCACTTGCGCAGCCTGTCGAAAGTCCTGGTCTTGAGCCCGCGCAGCACTTCAGCATTTGCCCTCTCCGCTTGACCGTTGCTTCTCGGATGAGCAACAGAAGCGAAGCAGACCTTGGCGCCAAGATCTTGGACGTATTGCATGAAGGTGCGGCTCGTGAATTGTGTGCCGTTGTCGGTGATGATCCTGTTAGGGATCCCGAAACGACAAACAATTGACCTGAAGAACTTGACTGCTGACTGTGTTGTCACCTCACTGGTTCCACTTCCGGCCACTTTGTGAACTTGTCGATTGCAACGTACAAGTACTCAAAGCCCCCGACAGCTCGGGGAAAAGGGCCGAGGATATCGAGCCCCCAGACCGAAAATGGCCAGGATAAAGGGATCGTCTAGAGAGCTTGAGCTGGCTGGTGTATCTGCTTGGAATGGAACTGGCACGCTTCACACTTGGTTACTTGTGCAGTTGCATCCTGGAGGACTGTCGGCCAAAAGAAACCTTGCCGGAACGCTTTGCCGGCAAGTGCTCTTGCGCCAATGTGGTGACCACATATGCCTCCATGTATCTCTGCCAACAGCTTTTGTCCGTCCTCCCGGTGAATACACTTCAATTTCACGCCGTTGAGTATTCTTCTGTACAGTGTGTCGTCGACAAACCGGTACATACTTGACTGCCGGGCTACTCTTTCCGCTTCTTCTTGCTCTTCGGGAAGTTCTTCTATCTGAAGGAAACGGACAATCTGCTGTGCCCATGCTGGAGCTTGCGGCTCGACAACAAAGACTAAAGGCACATCTGCTGCTGCGGGAACATCCGCTTCTACGGCGAGAACCTGCGGCTCAGCCGGAGCTTGACGTTCCCCGGCAAGCTTGCCGGAGCAAAACTTGTCGGGAGCGTCTGCTTCAATGGAACAAACCCTAAGGCTTGCCGGAGCAGACTACTCCTCAGCACCTTCGGTGTTGATCTTGAGGACCTTCTTGGCGGCGGCTTCGGGGAGCTCTGCCGGAAAATAGTCACCAGAAATCAACTTCCTCTTCTTGCTCTGTCCAGTTGATGGCGTTACAGACGGTTGAGTCACCTTGAGCACAAAGATCCCTGGTTCCATAGGTAACTTAAGTGCGGCGCACTTCGACAGGCCATCGGCAATGTCGTTCTGAGCTCTTGGAACATGTTCCATCTGTAGGTCGTCAAAGTGCTCTTCTACCTTTCTCACTTCATCAACGTAGGCTTCCATCAACGGACTCTGATAATTCTTGTTCACTTGGCGGACGACAAGCTGTGAGTCACCCCTGACAATGAGCTTCTTGATCCCAAGGTCTGCTACGATCCTAAGACCGGCAAGCAAACCTTCATACTCTACAGTATTGTTCGTTGCTTGCTCCTTGGGAAAGTGCATCTGAACTACATACTTGAGGTGCTCTCCGGTGGGTGCAACAAGTAGCACGCCCGCACCGGCGCCTTGCAGCGAGAAGGCACCATCAAAGTACATCAGCCACTCTTTGCTTGCTTCCTTAACGGGGATGCTTGTTTCTGGAATTTCTTCATCTTGTGTTGGCGTCCACTCTGCTATGAACTCTGCCAATGCTTTGCTTTGGATAGTTGAAGTGCTCTCAAACTTGAGGCCAAAGCTTGACAGTTCCAGTGCCCACTCGACAATCCTGCCTGTTGCTTCTGGATTTTGCAGTATCCTCTTCATTGGAAAACGAGTGACGACTGTGATCTCATGTGCTTGGAAGTAATGGCACAGCTTTCTCGAGGCCATGAGAAGGCCAAAACGCAATTTCTGCACACCAGAGTACCTTGACCTAGCCCCTTGCAGAAGGGAACTGACAAAGTAAACTGGGCGCTGCACCATTCTTTTCTGCATCTTCTCACGCGCCTGCGCAGATCCATCTTTGTTGGGACCAGAGCTTGTCGGTGAAGTCCCCTGCTTGTCGCTGGATGCATCTGCTGCGGTAGCTGGCTCATCATCCGCCTCCCTCTCCGCTACTAACGCAGCACTAACCACTTGATTGGTTGCCGCTATATATAGCAGCAACTTCTCTTGTGGCTTAGGTGCGACAAGCGTTGGAGTGGAGGACAGGTATCTCTTTAAGTCCTGCAGCGCAGCCTCCGCTTCCGAAGTCCATCTCATTGGTCCTGCCTTTTTCAATATTTTGAAAAATGGCAGGGCGCACTCAACAGACCTAGAGATAAACCTGCTGAGAGCAGCTACGCAACCGGCAAGTCTTCGTACATCCTTGACGCGCTTTGGTGCTTCAATCTGCTCAATGGCCTTGATCTTGTCGGGATTGCCTTCAATTCCCCGCTGAGACACGAAGAACCCGAGAAGTTTGCCGGAGGGGACTCCAAACACACACTTCTCGGGGTTAAGCTTGAGGTTGATCTTGCACAGATTTGCAAAGGTTTCGTCTAAGTCTTGAATCAGAGTCGCCTTGTCCTTGCTCTTGACCACTATGTCATCCATGTAGGCTTCCACATTTCTGTGTATTTGCGGTTCAAAAGCGTCATGGACTACCCTTGCAAATGTTGAACCAGCATTCTTTAAACCGAAAGGCATCCGTACGAAACAGTATGTGCCACATGGGGTGATGAATGCGGTCTTCTCTTCATCCTCTTCTGCCATGAAGATCTGATGGTATCCTGAGTATGCATCAAGAAATGAAAGCAAGTCACATCCGGCCGTGGAGTCAACAATCTGGTCGATGCGCGGCAAGGGAAATGGGTCTTTGGGACAAGCTTTATTGACATCGGTAAAGTCGATACAAAGCCTCCATTTCCCGTTTGCCTTGCGCACAACTACAGGGTTGGCCAACCACGTAGGATGGAGCACTCCTCTGACAAGGCCTGCTGCTTCCAATTTCTTGATTTCTTCTGCGATGAATTCTTGGCGCTCCACTGCCTGTTTCCTGACTTTCTGCTTGACGGGCCGCACATGAGGACAGACGACAAGATGGTGCTCGATTACTTTCCTGGGAACACCGGGGATGTCAGACGGTTGCCATGCAAATACGTCGATGTTCGCCCGCAGGAAAGCAACGAGCTTGTTTTCCTATTTAGGGTCGAGAGTGGCACTGATGGTGAAGGTACCACCAGTGCCATCCTCCTTGGCGGACACCTTCTTGGTCTCTGGTGGAGCTACCATTGTTTCCTACACTTGCCGGTGGAGCTCGATGGTGCGTCCTCGACGGTAGCGCAGCACACCGAAGAGGTGCGCTTGCCGGAGTGGGCATCAGAACTCTTGCCGGACTTGGTCTTCTTCTTTGCCCCGGGAGCTTCAACAGCAAGTGACTTGCGATCTGTTGCGGCTACTGCTTCCCGGTAGATCTTGTCGGCGCAGATAAGAGCATCCTTTTTGTCGCCAGGGACAGAGATGACACTTATCGGGCCTGGCATCTTCAGCATGTTGTATGCATAGTGAGAGGCTGCCATGAACTTGGCGAGTGCTGGACGGCCGAGTATCCCATTGTAAGGCAATGGAAAGTCAGCAACATCGAAACTGACCCTCTCAGTCCTGAAGTTCAACTCGCTGCCAAATGTCACCGGCAATGTGATCTTTCCCTTCGGCTTGCTCTTTCCCGGATTGATGCCTTGGAATGTGCCGGTCTCTTCGAGCTCGCCATCAGGGTTCTGGAGTTTCTGGAGTACCGCGGAGGAGATCAGGTTCAAGCCGGCCCCGCCGTCAACTAGCATCTTAGTGACCTTGAGGTTGCAGATAGTTGGTGAAACCAACATCGGCAAGCACTCGACCGCAGTTATGCGATCAAGGTGGTCCTCAATATCAAAGATGATAGGCGTGCTGGACCATTTCAGAGGCTTGTGTGACTCGACGGGTGGTTCTGCTGCATTGACTTCCCGCACCCACTGCTTGAGCTGGTGGTGTGAAGTATGCAGAGAAGCACCACCGTCAACGCACAAGACCTCTGTGGCTTTCTGGAACTCCTGCTCATCGGCCTCGTCATCATCCATATCTTCATCGTCGTCGTCATCTTCATCCTTGTCGCGGCCGCGGGGAGGTCTGTCTCCTTGCCGCTGCTTGGCCTTGCCGCGGCCTCCTCCTTGGCCGGGGTGTTTCTTGCCGGCTCCTCCAGCACCTTCCCGGGCCTTCTCCTTGTCGCGTCGCTCGTATTCAGCCTTTTGCTGCTCGACAAGCTGCTCGACCTTCTTGCAGCTCTGGAGGTCATGGCCCTTGGTGCGGTGGATCTTGCAGTACTGCTTGTTGGTGCCGTCCTGCTTGTCGGCGACCACCACAGCCTCCTCACCGGAGCTACCAGCTTTGGCTTTCTTGGCGCCACCTCTGTTGCCGGACTGCTCAACGACTAGCACATCTTTGCCTTTCTTCTTCCTGTTGTTCCGCCGCCGGTTTTTCTTTGCCGGGGCAGTCTCCTCACTATCAGATCCTCCTGCTCCTATATTCTCTCCGGGGAGTTTCCTCCCTTCCTCAACACGTGCACACTTGTCGGCCAGGGCATATAGCTCACTGACGTCTCTGATCTTGCACATCGCCATCTCCTCCCGCATCCTGCGGTTTCGCACGTTCTGATGGAACGCGTTGATTACCGCGGCAGGGTGGACATCTGGGATGTTCTGCTGTACACGATTGAATCTCTGAATATAGTTGCGCAGGGGCTCTCCTTCCTTCTGGGCGAGCAGATGAAGGTCACTCTCTTGGCCATGAGGCTTGTGGCCGCCTGTAAAGGCGCCGACAAACTGATGGCATAGGTCTACCCAGGAGGATATGGAGTTGTCCGGCAAGTGCATGAGCCAAGATCTGACATTGGGCTTGAGCACCAGCGGGAAGTAGTTGGCCAGGATCTTGTCGTCCCACCCCCCGGCAGCTTGCACCGCGATGGTGTAGATGCTGAGGAACTCCGATGGATGCGACTTGCCGTCGTACTTCTCTGGCACGTCTGGCTTGAAATTCTTCATGCTGGGCCACTGGACTTTCCGCAGCTCACAAGTGAACGCAGGGCAACCTACCGCGTACGGCAAGTCGCCTGGTTCTCCTGGCGCATGCATGTCGACAGAGGGCCCAGCGCGCTGGTCTGATTGACGCCGCGCTTCTCTTTGGCGCTCGATGCGAGTACGAGTGTCTTCTTGCTGTCGTTCATGAAGAACTTGGCGCTGATCGCGACGAGCTCGTGGATCTGCTGATGCGATGGAGTCACTGTCGAGGCGGATCCAGCGAGTCGGCGATCTTGGTCTTCGGGGTGGAGAGTGCATGGTGGTCGCACCCCCACCGGTTTCGTCGCCATCGGCTCGTGCCTGGCGGTCCTGCCGCGGCAGCGATGCACTCGGCTGCCGCGGAGTGTCGCCATTGGCGAAGCCGATGAGACTCTGAATGGTGGCCCTCGATTCATCGATCTTGTCTGCCGTTGGAGGGTAATCCAGGAGCAGTTGAGCTCGCGCCAAAGCTTCTGCTGGAGAGGTGGGCGGTAGTGGCGAACGGTGCAAGGAGCGGGATATGCTCGGACTTCTAACTATGTTAGAAGGAGCAGTATCCCGTCTAGGTGACCGTGTCTCGCTCGTGCCAGCACGTTGGCATGCATGCTGGTCTTGAGCACCCCGAGATCCACCAGCTCGATCTTGGTCCAACAAACGTATGGCACTGCGAATACCATGACGCTGTCGATCCTGCGCCTCCTGAGACGGGCGCAGTGCATGTACGGACGCCGAGGTCTGCGCAGCCTTGTCCTTGGACCTGGCAGCACCGTGAGCTCCCTCGTCGACGCCCATTCTTCCGCCGGCGTCTACCCCACCGCCCGTTTGCTTCGGTGGTGGTGGGATCGATGTGGATGGAACAGCTGTCGCCGAAGTCTTCTTCTTCGGTGGCATGTTGATGAAGAATATGAAGATCTAGCTCGTGTGAACGCCGGATCAGGTTCACACAACCTCGACTCCCCCTACCTGGCGCGCCAAAGATGTCGGGGAAACTGATCCACGAACACCTATGGGACCG